>NC_056732.1:500544360-500781860 GCF_019279795.1 Protopterus annectens
AATACTTCCATGTATTAACATAGATAAAAGTACTATTATTATGTCGATGCATTAATTTAACTGCAAGGTAACTTACCCTTATAGTAGCAATTTTATATGTCTAAATTAAAGGTTCTAATTAAGTTCACCTCTGCACACTTCAAGAACAGTAATATTTTAAACTTCCTAATTCAATTTAAGCATAAAATTTAGGGGTTCTTAGTTGACAAAATAGGGGAGCAATAAACTAAATAGTTTGTGTTTCACATTAAGTACTCTATTGTTATTTGTTTAATCCTTTTGTGACACTACTGTTACCCAAGTAAGCTTTTAAGTTTAAGTATACATGCTATAGAGCATGTGTCATTCAAACCTGGTTCATTGTAAGCTTCCAATCTCAGTTGCCAACTCTGTTCACTTTTCTCTAGCAGTAACTTAGTGAAACTGTCATTTAAGTATTTTATATTTTCATAGTTGTTCTCTTTCCTATATACTATCTTTGAAATAATTTTAAATTTAAACTGGTGCTCAGTGTTTTGGTTACAATGCTTTGCTAAAGCGTTTTTTATATTCTTCTTTTAATGCATGCATACATGTTCAGAATTCTCTTAATCGCCGGTCGGTTTTACCGACATACGCTGAGCACTGTTGGCATTCAGCCAAGTATACAACTCATCTAGTATTACAATTATGCTTTTCATAAATATAAAATGTTTCATCCCTTATTTTAAAACAGTTGCTACTGTCTATATAATTACAGTACCTACAGGCGCCACATTATTGTGTGCCCACTTTATTTTTCTTAATTTTATAGTGCTACTCCAGTAGGTTTTTCATATTAGAACCTCTTCTAAATGTATAGTAGGTGCTTCACCTATCCTACTAAAGATATCCTTGTCTAATGATAATAAGTGCCAGTATTTTCTAATTGTTTTTTGGATGTCTGGTGCTGCTGGACTTATAAGTAAAGGTAAATGAAAGTGAAAAGTAGTTTCTTTCTGTAAGTCCACTTTGTTCAAGTCCTTCAACAGTAAGTCTGTTCTCCTCAGTAATGTTGACTATACTAGTTTCTAAAATGTTTCCTTTTGTTATTATACTGTTCAAAAGTGGTATGTAGAAACCAGTTTTCCTTTTAGTTTTCACTTCATGAAATATTTCTCTTAAGAACCAATTTGGGTAACCCCTATGTGTAAACATATCATGCAAAAGTTTACATTCTTCCTCAAATTCACTATCAGTTGTTACCATTCTAGCTGTACGTACAAGTTGATCTTTCACTACCAATTTCTTCGGGTGTTGGGGGTGCAGACTAGTAAAATGTAGAAATGAATTTGAGTATGTGCTTTTCCTGTAAATCTTTGCTGTATACCTACCCTCTTGTTTGTTTTTACTATGTTCTACATCTAAGAAGTGGATTCTATGTTCTTGGAAATTTTTACTTTATAACGAAACATATTAAGGAGACAGCACACAAACCGCATGGCAGGTATGTGCATGAGCGGTTTGACAAGTAGTTAAAGAATGACAACCCTTTAGTTGATAAGACTAATATTTGTGTACTCACAGGTTATATACTGTTGAGGATGTGACGTTTGAGTATTGCTGGGACACTTGTACTTAAAATGAGGGTAAGGATCAACTCACCAGATCAATATAAGGGCAACTAATTTATTTCTTCTTTCATTGTTTTGGTTGTACTGAGTTTACTTAAAAATTACAACAGAACACTGATCTACTTTGAGTGAGGACAACTGTGTCTTTAAGAACTTAAAAGAAGACTTGTTGAGCCCTGATAGGTTAGTTTTAGGAAGGGAGGTTATTTAAACTTATTTTTCAGGTTAACTCAGTATCTGAAGAAGTCCGGATACAATCCGGACGAAAAGCGCTTAACTTATGGTTATTTGTTTGTTTTGTTTTTATGAACGTTTTTAAGTATTTTACTCTCGGTTTTTGAACTGTTCGTGTGTCATTGGAGAAATTAAAACCATTGGAAGCAACATCGTTGTTTGGGACTTAGTGCTATTTTGTTTTTACTTGTTGAAGTTTCGTTTATAACAGATTTCCCGCTTGCTTTTGGGAGACTTGATGTATTGTTTTGCAAATTTTAGCAGGACCTGGATGTTTTTCTGTGTAATGAAAGGCTTCCATCTGGCAACCCTACCCTATAGTCCATGCATATGTAGAATACGGGAGATTGTTGTTACCTGTAGTACACAACCAGTACTTGCCAGAAATTCCTGCAACTCCTTCAGTGTTGCTATAGGTCTCTTGGCAGCTTCCCTGACCAGTTTTGGTCTCGTCTTTTCATCACTTTTGGAGGGACGTCCAGTTCTTTGCAATGTCACTTATCCCATATTTTCTACACTTTTTGATGACTGTATTCTCTGTGTTCCATGGTATATTCAATGCTGAGGAAATTCTTTGTACCCTTCTCCTGACTACCTTTCAACAATGAGATCCCTTTGATGCTTTGTAAGCTCTCTGCGAACCATGGCTTTTGCTGTACCAGGCAACTGAGCAAATGTCAGGAAAAATGGCTTTTGCTGTACCAGGCAACTGAGCAAATGTCAGGAAAATCCTACTAAGACAGTTGAACTTTATTTGGGGTTAATCAGAGTCTCTTTAATTGATGGCAGGTTTGTACCCAAGAAGACTGAATGCTGTAATTAGAGGTTATTGGTCAAGTTAAAGGTGACAAAAGTTTAGAAATGATTTATTGTGGTGTCATTTTTATATCGCAAAACCCTGGCATTTTAACAGGTGTGTACACTTTTTTTATATTCACTGTGTGTGTGTGTGTGTGTGTGTGTGTGTGTGTGTGTGTGTGGATCTGAGAGAGAGAGAGAAGGGGAGACTGTTCATTTTCATCTGTACGCATCCGACATTTCACGCTATGCCATGACATGACTTTGAGCAGCAGAGGCCAAGATGACTTCTCTGCACAGGAAATTTGATGTATTGATTTTCTGGCTACCCATTTAAAATTCTCCAGTAACTAGAAGTCTCTTCTCAGCTAACTGGTACATTGCTGTGTTCCTTACTTTGAGTGATTTCTTTAAACATGCATTGCAGCTTCACATTGCCTACATTTGCACAAGTTCCTTTTCTCCCGATTTTAGTGACTACATATGAAATTCCCCAGGCCTTTCTCTCACCCAGTTGTATTCCCACTCCAGTACACACCAGCTTCCTTTCTCCATAACTCTCCTCTCCAACAGCAGTGCCCCCACATGACCCATCATATAGTGGGATGTTTCTGAGTCATTCATGTACTACTTTGTTCAGAATACACAATGCATATGTAATGCTGTCCATTAGCACAGAACGTTACATAATCACATTGTGTTACGGCTGTGTACTGGTGAAGTTTGGGACATTATCAGTGCTATGATCCTGTACCTCCTTCCATCACCCTGCACTTGTGTATATTTTCTGATGTTTCAAAACAACAGTTTCCCTATTATCAGTATGCCCCACTGTATTGTCCTGTTCTTTTGGATTATAGTCATTTCTGCTTTTAATGACAAAAATGCACATTATGTGCAGTTGCTTGATCATTCTTAACTAGAACTAAAGACACTGCTTACAATAATGAGTTTAGAGAGCACATTGCAAAAGCTTTGTGCTTTATATCTAAAATAGGTTTGAGTGAAGTGAGGATTTAGCTAAGGTGGCATTCATGTTTTTTTCTGTATGTGCTCCACTTACTACTTAGAGACTGTAGGATTCTGTTTTAAACAAGCAAAATGTCAGTTATCACATTGGCATTACCCGTAGGACTACACAGTTCATTTTTTGGAAAACCTTGCAGCTTAATGCAGAGACTTTCTAATTGATGCTGTTTGTATCATTACTACCTATTTTAAACTGTGATTGCTCCCAGACAAGGTGAGAGTGAGGTCATGCTGAAGGTGGAAGCATTAAAAATAAGTCCAGAAATAGTTGACTGTTGTGTAATTTTAAGAATTTTCATTTCAGGTACCTATACAGTGCAGTTCTATGATGGAGTCATTCGATGTGTGAAAAAAATGCACATTAAATCTATGCCTGAAGATGCAAAGGGGCAGGTAAAGAGTGTTCTCCCTCTATAAAAGCATTCTTCCTTTTTCATTTTGGTGTTAATGTAATGAGTCTGGAAAAATGGGGATCCTTTTTAAATTTTCAGTTTCACAAAAGCTTAACAAGTAGACTGAACACTAAACAAATTTATACAATTACAAGAGCAGTAAATGCGTTTTAATCCGTCAGCTCCATTGGTGTGTCTGGGCAGTAAAGCAAAATTCAGTTAGCAGGTCAGACATCTCCTGGAGCTGGCATCCGGAAGGAGAAGAGTGACATGGCTGTGTTGGCTGACCTCTTCTTTAGGGAGGGTGCTGGAGCACATGCCCAGGGCACACATTCCTGTGGGAGGTCCCATAACAGTGCTGCGATCAAGTGTGGTACCCATCACATGTCAAACCCTAGGTGTATTACTTGGTATGTGCATTTGGGTTAGGGCTGCAAAAAATTAAAAAAAGGAAAAATGAACAAGTACTTATGGCTCCATAAGTGACTGCCTCTCTCTTTTAATAAATTGACCAGTTGACCGAGAGAGGGGTCTGATAGTCAGTGAGTAGAGACAAAGACTTTGCTTTACATATCCACATGAAGTGTGTTTTCCCCTCTCTCATAAAAATAAAATCTAGGAAAACTAGAAAAATACACAAATTAAAAAGGTATAATAAATGTACACGTAATGCTATAGAAGTTTAGCTTCCAAATAGTTCTTTAAAATATTAACACATCTGAATGTTATTTTTAAACTTTTATAAGATTTCTAATGCAGGCCAACATTTTTTGGATATGTTTTAACTTGTTTCTCATACTTAGTGTTTCCTTTTTGTATTGGAAGTTAAGAACTGATGCAAACTCCTAAAAAAATGAATCTTTCCTGTTTGACTGTATAACCTTTTTAGGTGCTGCTAAAGTAATGCATGTTAAAGATCTCCAATCTGAGCTGGCACACACAGGCATGAGCTCATTAACAAAAAAACAATTAGATTACAGTTGTATGGCCAAAGAGACTAGTATAATTTTTTCTGAGTATGACACTAGAAATATTTTAAGAAATATATAGTCATAAAATGTTACCAATCTCCTTTTAAGGTTTTCCTGCATCCCCAACACACAGAAGCAATTTGTATTATTTATTAATTCGCTTGTATAGGGAATTAAAAAGCTCTGTGAATTTACTTTTTGTATTTCTCAAATCAAGTATGAAGATATCCTGGCTGGAGATGTCAATGCAACAAACTTTTCTTTGATATCCAGATTAGGATAAGAACTCATTTTATCAACTTTGTACTTCTAGAATAAGGTAAACTTTCAAATGATCATACCCGCGTGCATGTCAGGTATTTCTTGAATTAATAATGAATGAACATTTTTCAAGTGTTTCAAGCAGTCTTCTTTTTGAGTTTTGTATTTTCTTGTAAATCAAATAAGGAACTTTGCTTTAGATGGATAATGATCCTTCTCCATCTATTCATATTTTTTTTCTTATGTATTTGATCAGTAAATCCTAGTGATTTATTGGATAAATATAGTAGTATTTTAAATCTAGATTCTTGTATGTTTTTAAGCTGTTCTACATTGTATATCTGTAGACTCAAAAGTAATGTATCTTGGTTAATCCAGTCCGAACACTATAATTGTTGGCCTGGTTACCACCGTTGCCTTCTCAGCAACATTAAGAATCTCCTGCAAGCTTGATCTCTTCTCCTCATTCCCATTATGTACTGGTGATCTGACTCCAGATCTTGCTGTCACTTTTTCAGGTTTGGAAGGTTCTTTTGCAGCAGAAGGGCCACTTGTTTTAAATTACTTGTTTCCTCACATTTTTTTTAAAGAGTGGCAAGACAGTTTTAACTCTTGTTTATGCCTTGTTCCATCCCAGGCTGCCCTAGCCCCTTTCCATTCTGTCCTATCTCATGGGTTTCCTTTCTCTTTGTTTAATTCATCAATATCTGTTATATGAACTTGTCAGTAGAATTATTTACATTAGCATTTCCGTGTTGGTGTATTAGCACTCTTTTATGTATCTGTAATTTGACTTGTAAACTGAATTATATTGCTAAGACTTCAATTGTTACCCTGAAAAAAAAGGAGCAACCTCTGGGTTTTCAAAATGTGCTAAATATGGACATAAAATTCCTTTTCATGATCTTTGCAATTTGTGCTTGTTGAACCTGGGATAGGACATGTCACCTCAGGTTGTTCTGTCTGTAGAAATTTTAGTTTACAAATGCTTCTTTACAGGAAGTACAATTTAGTATCAAAGGTTTTTTTTCCTGCTGACACAAAGAAAGAGGAAGGAAGGCAAGAGAAGACAGCTGGACAGTAGGGTCCTCATTCCAGATCCTCTCTCTCCTTTGAAGTGTTAGATCAGCAGCTTCCAGTGTAAACTCTTGCAGAGTACCTTTTGTGTTGGTGCCCATGCCACTGTCAAGATCTGTCAGTCCCAAAACAATCTGTGTTTTCTGACTGCATTCTGAGGAGAAGAATGAATAGCTGCTTTTGTGAGCAAGAGTTATCAAAGTATCTTTAGTGTAGGTCACCTTCTGTCCTTATCTATAACATCTTCCAGGTTGACACAAAGTACTTCTGCAGCCTTTGTCTGGGATAAAATGATTGGCTTGCTTAAGGCCTTGCTGGTGTTTGATGTCATTTCATCCTGTTCTGTTTCTAGGGAGGCCAGAGAGGATGCTTAACCCTCCACATCATTGATTCCTATCTTGGGTTCTGTCTTGGCACAGCAAGCTTCAGAGCAGTTTATGATCCTGTGCCATTGCCATAGGCACCACCTTTGGATGTTTCCTCTACGGTGTGGCACCTTTGGTACTCGTGCCAAGAATCACTAAGCCTGAAACTGTCTGCATTGATGCAGTGATGGCACTGACCCTTTTGTGATCATTTGTGGTATTTACGCAATAAATATTTGACTCCTTTGTGCCAGAGACCTGTTAATCATCAGAGTCAGCATGGTTCTGATGTGTGTGGGTGCTTCGGTGTTGACCTCCATGTCAACACAGACAGTAGTTCTGACCCATAAGGTGCCAAGATGCGAGTGTTGGTCTTGAGGAAACCATCTAGGTTTGTGGCCCTGAAACAGGTATCTTCCATTGCAGTTCTACTGGGGTACACCAGCCAGCATGGGAAGCTTAGTTGAGCATGATTTTATCAGAGTAACCAGGTAAACCCTGAAGTTCTTAGGAGGAGTTCTCTTCTGGGTACTCTAATTCTTGTCCGAGTGTTCCAAAGAAGATGCGTAAAAAGAGGCCCTCAGACTCGTCACCAGTGTCTTCTACTCCAGACACAGATCTTGACAATGGGGATGCTCCTCCTGAAGACTGTTAAGTTCAGAGCAATCCTGGAAATGATTTGGTGGGGGGGATCTGGGTTCACTGACCCTACATGTCGGGAGGAAGAGATCCTTCAAAAGGCTTTCCAGTCTGCCCTTCAGTCAGCTTGGGTGATCTTCCCTTCCTGACAAAATGGTAGCCCCCATTCAGCGAGAGTGTAAGGAGCAAAATGTTGTTGAACCAATCCATGGAAAGCAAAGCAAGGTTCCTAATCATCCTAAAGATGGGTCATCTGCCACCAAAAGAGAGATTCCAGAGGAATCCAAGGTGATCCTTTCCTCAGTTTAGGAGTCCATGGTCATGGATCACTTTTTGGGAAGTGGGTATATGAGCAAGTTGCCTTAACTGGACAGGGCGGACAGGGCTTCCTGACTTGATTTCTGATAAAGAACCATGTGGATCAGTGCTCTACCCCATTAACTGCTTGGTGGACATAAGGTTTCAGTGGGACTTGGCAGACAAAACATTAGAGACCATGATAAAGCTAACATTTTCTGACACATGAAAACAGAGTCAAATGTACAACAGTCAACACAACTACCATGCTGTCTTTAAGGCTTTTACATAGAACTACAGATGAAAATAGTGTGGCAGGTTCAGGAATCACTATGAGGCTACTGGCCTGCCTCAGGCATACAGGATTCATGGAACACTTCAGGGCAGTATTTGCCAACAGCCTGTTTGATGAGGTCACCCTGTTGGACTAGAGGAGAAAGACCGGTTATAACACATTGAGCAGGAATATAAAATGTTCCTAGCTGTTGGGGGGTTTTCCTTTCAGCCCTGCAGAGATCCTCTGTCAGGAGCCGGAGGGATTGAAGAATATTTGGTTAAAAAGTCCCAACGGGTCCAGTATGAACAGTGTAGTAAAAGGATCTTTTGCAGATGTGGGAGTGAGTTTGTTGACCATCACTTTAGAGGCAAGGGTGGTCCACAAGACCTTGGATTACTGCTCTCTGCCTCATGGGGAGAGACATCAGAACCCCTGAGGTCTTGCCCAGCTGTCCACCTTTGGAAGCATTGGGGATCCCATTTCCCCACATTCAAATGAGTAGGTGGCCAATCTCACAGGACACATGGATCAGGGAAATCGTAGCTAGAGGCTATTCAGTTCAGTTTTCAGAACCCCCTTTATTGCTAACTCATCCTGTGCCAGATGTTCCACACTGGCAAAAGAAGGTGGTAATTTTAAGGGGTTGCCAACCTCTTCCGGAAAAGAGCAGTTCAAGAAGTTCAACTCCTGTGAGTACGATATATGGACTGCACTGTGGCTATTGCTAATATTGCTCCTGGAATATATTCATTCAGGTAGCTGAGATCCTCTGTCTTTTTGGTACCAGGAAGAATGTTGATTAAAACCAAGATGCAAGATGCTATCTTGTCTGGGGAGAATGGACATGCTCTTTGGATTTCCAGCATGTCACTTACACACAGAGATTGCAAAGCTGTCTGTGAGTTTCCTCTGCTTCTGGATGTGAGACAGCCTTAACCAATTCAGAACCATGCTCTTTGGTCTCACTACAGCTCCTAGGGTGTTTACAAATCGCATGGTGACAGTTGTACCTTATCTAAGGCTATCGAGGATCATGTTGTTCTTCCCTTATTTGGACGACTGGCTCATAGTTGCTTATTCAGTGGAGTAGCTCATCAAGGTAAAAGATTATTTGCTGTGGTTATGCATGTCTTTAGGAATCTGTCAAGAAACCAGAGTCACATATTTAGCCAATACAGGCATTGATATTTATTGGTTGCTACCTGGGCACCAAGTTAACATCTGCAAGCCTCTTACTGGTGGGGATAACCCAAACTGAAAATGGGCAGACTACTACTACACCAAATTTTGTGACTAACACCCTTAGTGTTATGGACTCTGGGTTTGATGTCTGCAACTCTGTACCTACTAACTGTTGTGATATATCCCATGATGGTCCTGCAGTGGCCATTAAGAGGTCAGTGGTTACAGCTACATAGCCTCATTTTTCTCAGAAAATCTGAATTTCCAGATTTTGCCACAGGCCTCAATAGTGTTTGAAATATATAACCTGTTATTGGAAAATCCATTTCTTCCTCCAGTCCCAACTGCCATGGTAACAGCAGATGCACCTGCCTAGGGGTGGGAGATATTGCCTTGGAACAGACAACCCAAGAAGTGTATATGTAATGAGATGGCAAATTACCCATTAAAATTCTAGATGTAGAGGAGGTCTTTCTAGCACTGTGAGCCTTTCTGGACCTCCTTTTACAGAATTTGATATACGTATGCTCTGACCACAAGGCTGTAGTATAGTACATTTAACAAGCAGGGGGTGGCATTTCCTAGCTGCTGTATTAGGAAGTACTGAGGGTTGGGGAATGGACCATTAAGTTGTCATTTCTTGTGGCAATGCACATCCTGGGACAAGCTAAGGTTTTAGCAGATAATCTGAGCAAATCTCTCTTAGTGCCTCACTAATGGTCCCTAAGCATGCCTGTGGTGAGGATGCTTTTTGGTGAAGCCTTGCTGCAATCCTTTTGCCAAACTCTCCAACCTCAAATGCAGCAACTTCTTTTCCCTAATACCTCAATAGGTTCAAACTCTCAAGGGCACTGTTATCCATCCTTATCCCTCCAAGACTCTTCTGTGCTTTATCTCTGCTACCTCTCATGATGAGGTTTGTTCAGACAGGCTGTGCGAGGCCAAGATCATCCTCTTGGCCACATTCTGGTCCCATTGGGTTTGCTTCTTTTTATTATGGCCTTGCATAATAGACCCTCTCCACCCCTTTTGGACAGTCATGCAAGACTGCTTAGTCATCCTGAAAGCCTCACCCAGGCATTCAGTTTCTCAAACTGAACTCACGGTGTCTCCACTTCATTAGAGGGTAAGGGCCCAGCATATTTGCCAAGGGTGGTCCCACTACTAGCAACATCCCACAATCCTTCAGTCAGAAAACTTTAAAAAGGTAAGCAGTACATGTTTGCTTTGTGGGCTACAAAAGACCAATCCTGACAGTTCTCTTCCTGGCAGAGATCTTTGATAAGTGCTGTAGCTTCCGAACTGTTAAATGTCCACCTTATAGTTATCTCAGTCTATCATCAAAGTATCTGTCCTGCATCTCTGGTTACTCAGAAAGTTTGCAAAACCTTCTTGAGTTTTTAATGATTAGAAAAAAAAAAAAATAAAAGTTCTGCCACTTCGTCTGATCTTAATTTCATGCTGGAGTACTTTACTGCTTTGAACCAACAGCCAAGACAAATGTTATGTTCTGTTTTTGTAAAACTCGTGTTTTCCAAAAAGATGGAGTGTTATTTAGAACTAACCCAGCTTTTATGCTGAATGTAACATCAGATTCTAATCTTAATTCATCAGTCTTCCTGTGCTTCCCTCTTTAATTAAACATGTGGAATGCAGATTGCATTGCTTTGATGTATATAGACAACTCTGGTCTTAATTCGGTTGCTCCAAACACATCAGAGAAAATCAAGTGTTATTTTCTCCTTCACACAAAACAAATGGAGAAAGGTGATGAGGGTTATGCTGCCCAGGTGGCTGACTGCATACCATACTGCTGTACATCTAGAAAAAAATCTTCATAGTTTAAGCCTACAACCCATTCCACAAGATCAGTGGCTTTACCTCATCAGCTTATTTCAAAAATCTGTGTGTGGATGACATTTGTTCTGCATCCACTTAGACTTCATTGCATACAATTGCCATGCATTGTGAGATGGATTTGCTGTAAAGATCAAAAGCAACTTTTGGCGTCACCATTCTGCATGGCATTCTGTCTCGATGCTACTGGTTTGGTGGGGGCTCTGCCCAACTATTAACAGAGTACTGACTGAATCAACCAAATTACAAAAGTTATGTACTTGACTATAATTATAGATTTTGTTGATCCTTGTCCATACACTGTAATGTACCCACCCACTTTCCCCCTAAAAGACGAACCACTTTCATATGGACCTGGAGGATAGTCCAGAAGTTGACAAGTTATTCTTGGTGGGAAGATGCACACCCGTAAATAAATATGTACAATTGTGTGACTAGAAATTCATATAACTTCCTTAGTAATTTATAGATAAACTATAGGACCAAAAGTTTCTTTCCCTTGGCTGTTTTCATTGGAGAAATTTGATCTGAAGAGTCACCAATGCATGGTGGGAATGAGGATAGGAGCTAGAGTATGCAGGAAATTACTAGAATTTGAGAAGAATGTGCCCATAATGACCAGTCCAATGTATGGACAATGGTCAATAAGGTCCATCATTATGGTAAGTACATAACTTTTGTACTGTATCTAATTAACTAAATGAAAACATTCTCAAGTCAATGTAGTTATGTGTCCTTAAATTTAAAGTAGCTGTTGCCTATTCCTCTGACTTTTTTTACTCGCACTTAAAATAGTTGTTTTGATAAGGCAGTCCTATCAGCATCAAATGTAATTAGAAATTTAAAAGCAAATCCTATGGTGAAATACCCATATTAATAAATTATATAAGAAGAGAATGAAATTAATTAATGCTTACAAGAAGTCTTATTACTTAACCTTAAGCGCATACTTAAGCAAACTAATAACTTAATGGAACCATTAGGAAACTCAAAGCTGCTTATGAACTGAAAATAGCCACTAAAACCAACAATAACTACACTCTGTAATGTTTGGGGCTACTCCATACTAATACTGCCAACTCTGGGCCAAAGGAAATAGCCAGTATCCTAGCTGATAAATCTAGTGCAAACTTTTTTTTCTACCCACAGTTGTTACCATTCCACTGATTCTTCAGTCATAACCACCCCCTTTAATTACTGTGGAACAAGTCCTGCCAGCTGTCTCAAAGGCTAAGAACACCTCATCCATGGAACCAGGTAACATACCATTTTACCTGGTCATCTGTACCAAATATGGTCTATAAACCAAAAACTGGAAAACAACCACACAATATTGTAAAACTTAATAAATCACCGAGAAAATTATCTGGAAGCCAGGGAATCCAGGTGAATAAATCCAACTTTAATTTGAAAACAAATTAAAAACCAAAGGTTAAGCACTTTCGTCTAAACAAAGTTGTACATCTTCAGAACCATTTTAAAAAACAGAAAAGGGGATTTAAGAACAGCCAGAACCTCCCTTATATACACAGTTACCTATCAATGCAACAAAGTAACAAGAACTGTCTGTTCATTTAAAGCAACAGGCATAAATATGCCGCCAACTGTAAAACATAAAATTACCATGTTATCCAACTGATGTTAAACCATTTCACAAAAAATAAAAATATCGGTCAACGATGTAATGCCAAATAGAATATAATAGCGTGAAAAAAATAAAATGTAATATGAATTATAAAACTGATGCTTTGTGTTTAAGCATGCTAGTAATTGAAATTGCCTCATTTAAACGGGGCTACTGGTCTCATCTAATCTCAATTGCCAAAGCAGTTCTTTGTACATTAGAAGATTTTGCCAGTTCCCTCCCTGAATATCTAGACTCCACCATTCCAAAATGCAGTATTTATAAAAGCAATTACAACTTCACATAGATGTGTGCCTCACCAAAGCATTTCTTTTGTCTTTTTTATTAATGCAATATAGATGTTGGTATATACATTTGTTAAGAGCGTTATTGGTCTTGCTGACATAAAAAATGGACAAGACTGACAGGGCCAAATACACTTCGCTGGTCATGTAACAAAAATATTTGTCCTTAATGGTCCAGGGTTGAATTTTTTCCCACCAAGTCCCTTCATATTGGGAAACAGTGTAGCCACATTGCCTACAACCACCACACTTAAAAGATCTGCTGTCACTCGCACTTGATGAGTATGACTTCTCCAAAATTCTCTTGATACATGGGCGATTATTATACATATACCCTGGTAGACTAGCAAAAAAAAAATCCTTCAAGTTGTCATCACACTGTAAAATTGGCCAGTTTTTACAAGCAAATCCTCTTGATGTCACTAAATCCAAAGAAAAATAATTTTTGTTTCTTGCGAAATGGTTCAACAACATATGCTTGATAACATGGTAATTTCACGTTTTACAGTTGTCATATTTATGCTTATTGCTTTCAATGAACAGACAGTTTAATTTGTTGCATTGATAGGAAAGTTTGTGTATTTAAGGGAGGTTCTGAATTCTCTTAAATGATGCCATTCCTTTTTGTTTTCTAAAATGGTTCTGAAGATGTATTACTTTGTTTAGAAGAAAATACTTAACCTTTGGTTTTTAATTTGTTTTCACATTAAAGTTGGATTTATTCACCTGGATTCTGAAGATGTCTAACTTTTAAGATGAAAGCAGTTAACCTTTAGATGTTCTTCGTGTTTCACTGTTGCAGTCATAACATTTAGGTTATCTCCTTGCAGGTAGTCCTCAGTCGGCCTGATTAACAAAGTCTTGGGACCTGCGTTGGTTGCTGTCCCTTCTTCCATGACTTCAGGTAGTCAGGGGTATAAAACATGCAGCCGATGCCATTACAGCCCGAAGCAGAAGCAGTTCGCAAGTGCCGGTCGGCAGACTCCTGAAATTTTCGTTTTCGAGTTTCAGAACCGAAATCTTCAACTAAAGCTAAGTACCCCGTTGGGGAAACGTTTTCTTGCTCCTTACCGATGTCAGTAAAAGTTAATTATTGCATTACTTGTGGAAAGCAAATACCTCATAAAGATTTTCATTCGTACTGTATTCCTTGCCTAGGCCCTGACGACGACGTACCTTGCTGTCGGCTTTGTGCTTTATTTAATTAGCGCACTATCCATCGTCGGTATATTTTCGCCTCTAAATATTTCGGTTCTCTGTTTAATTATCCAGAAATGTCATCGGTTAGCTATCCAACTACCTGGATTCCGAAAAACGCAAAGATAAAGACAGAGACAGACCGCCGAGATCCAAAACTGCCATTGACGCTTTTTTTAAGCCAGTCGCCAGTACTCAGTGAGGCGCTTTCACAGCCCCTGATACCTGCTACTTCTGATTCGCAGGCTCTACTGAGACCCATTCGGAGTCCAGTATGCCGTGAGAAGCTTCAACTATGGAACCCGTGGATTTCTCTACCTTGGATGGGTCTGGAGCCGCTGTGCAGGCACCGGCTTCTGAGGGTGTATTCAGGCTTATGGACTTGCATATTAAACCGATGCCTCCTTCTTTACTTAGGCCTAAATCTCGATCAATGCCTAAACAAATGATGCCCAGGCCACATGCTCAGGCCTCTGTGCCTAAAAAACAAATGATAAGAATGGCTGAAGATCTAATAACTGTAATCAGGGGTAGCCAACCCCCCCCCTTCCTAAGAGGCCTAGGACTAAAGTTGGTTATGAATCTTCTGATCAGAATTCTTTTTTTTCTGATGATCTGGATTTGCCCTTATCTACTTATGAAGATTCTGATGCAGAGGACTCCATTCCCTTTGCTTCCCCTCCTGAGGATTTTTCTTTTGGGGAAACCTTACATGCTCTAAGGGAGCATTTCCACTGGGAAAGCTAGGATTTTTCTGATTCAAAAAAGATGCTTGGGGATTTCCTTCTCCTACCTCAGGATAGGCCTTTAGCTATTTCTGCTGTACTAGACATTGTTGATGCTTTTTCGGAATCTAGTTTGGCCCCTGAATCCCTGCCTCCTGCTCTCAGAAAACCTGACGGATACTACAGGGTCCCTGAGTCCCACAAGTTCCTTTTCAAAAATCCTATTGCAGATCCAGAGACTATTTCACAGGGGCCCAAGGGCATTAAGGCTTCTACTGCTAAACATCCTACCCCTTCTGATAGAGACTCCAGGGCACTGTATAGATGGGGTAAGAAGGTTTACACTTCTGCAATCTTGGCCATTAGGGCTTTAAACTGCCAGTTTCATATGTTAAAGTATCAACAACATGTTATTGGACTGCTTAAACAGAAAATGATGTTGATTCCTGACTGTGTGGAAAATAAAGAATTACAGGATTTAATGCATTCTGCTGAACAAGTTGGAAAACATACTTTGCAATGTGGTTTTGATTCATTAGAGGCGTCTTGCAGGGCTGCTGTTACTGGGTCTGTGCTCAGAAGGCATGCTTGGCTTAAGGAGCAATCTTTGCCTGATCATGTTAAAGCTAAATTGTTGGATGCTCCTTTAAATCAGGACCGCCTGTTTGGCAACAAGGCTGAGGAAGTTCTTAAAAAGATGGAAGATAAAGCTATGCAAACTGTTAAAGATTTTTTACAAGTTCAGCCTCCTAGATTTAGTAGGCACTAGCCCCCTAAGAATTGGTCCTTTCCAGCCCCTTCCAGGTCTTCTCGAGCCAAACCCAGACACAGCAAAAAACCCAGGTTTCAGTCCCAGGGGACACACAGAACTAAGAAGTGGGAGGCCTCCACTTCCAAATCTGGGAATAATAAGACTCCCCGTATGGTAAACTGTCTCTATGACTTCCTTTTAAAATTTCCAAGCACTTGTCAATTGACTGCCCCTTTGGGGGGAAAGATTGCTCTTCGTGCAAAGAATTGGAAACTCGTTACCCAGGACAAATTGGTTTTAAATATAGTATCCCAGGGATACAGATTTCACTTCCACACGTTGCCAACACCAAGTGGATGGCCGGACATCAAATCAGTGGGCAGAGGCCCAAAATCAAGTGCTTTCTCACTTAAGCATGGGGACTATTCAACTGGTACCAGAAGAGGAAAAGGGACAAGGTTTCTACTAGAGACTTTTCCTGGTACCCAGAAAAGACAATTCATGGCGTCCTATCCTGGACCTGTCTACTCTAAACACCTTTTTGGAGATTCCAAAATTCAAGATGCTGACTCTTCAATTACTTCCTGTGCTAGGCAAAGATGCCTGGTTGGCAACACTAGATTTAAAAGAAGCATACCTGCAGATCCCTATCAGGGAATCTTGCAGAAGATACCTACACTTCAAAGCAGGCTACACACACTATCAGTTCTCTGCAGTGCCCTTTGGCTTATCTACTGCACCCAGGGTATTCACAAAGTGCCTAGCTCCAGTTATTGCATTTTGTAGGCAAAGAAATATTCAAATATACCCATACCTGAATGATTGTGTAATTCAGGCAGAAAGCCAGGACATACTTTTGAATCCTCTGGCCTTTGTAAAAAGGGTTATAACTTGTCTGGGGTACATCATAAACGAAAAGAAATCACACCTGGTACCCTGTCAGCAAATTATATTTCTGGGAGCAAGCTTGAATACAACTTCCCAGATGGCTTATCTCACGCCAGAGAAACAAATTCATTTGACAACCTACTTTAAACAAGTGGCCACAAAACCCTGCTATATCTGCAAGACAAATACTGCAAGCCTTGGGGTTCATGACCTCCTGCATTCTTCTAATTCCATATGCAAGACTGCATATGAGGAAACTACAGTTGTATCTAAAAAGCCTATGGTGTAAACATTGTCATACCATGTCTATGCCTAGAGTTCCTTTGGTGAGCAGAGGCCTGCCACCAAAACAAGGGACTACCTTTCACACCACCCACTGCCGCCCAAACCCTAACAGACTCATCAGACTATGCATGGGGGGACTCACCTGGCAGGGAAGTGCATTGAGGGCAAATGGAACCCAAGTCAAATGCACCTGCATATCAATCAAAAAGAAATGTGAGCTGTACAGAATGTTCTGACAGTCTACAAGGACCACATTCTTCAAGGACACCTAATGGTAAAGACTGACAACACTACTGTTATGTGCTACATAAGCAGGGGGAGTACACATTCTTACCCCATCTGCAGACTAGCCGTGGCATTGTGGAACACAGCCTTGACCTATCAAGTGCACCTACAAGCTCAGTTCGTACCAGGAAAATTAAATACACTGGCAGACGGACTAAGCAGAAACCTGATGGACCCACACGATGGACCCACACGTGTGGAAACTGGAACCAAGAATTTTCAACATGTTGACAAGCAAATGGGGGAGCCTAGATATAGACCTGTTTGCCTCTCCCCAGAACTACCAATTGAACAACTTTTGCACAAGGACTCCCCACAAACAAGCCTGGAAAGTGGATGCTCTGTCCTTCAGCTGGAAAACCGTATCAGTGTATGCCTTCCCCTCTCTGTCTCTGCTCTCCAAAGTACTACTAAAAATCAAACAGGACAAACCAAGGATGATTTTGATTGCTCCAGACTGGTCACGCCAACACTGGTACCCCCTCCTGTGCAGTGTGTCACGGTTATCTCCATAGCACCTGCCTCAGACTCCTTCCCTGCTGTCTCAGCAGGAGGACCAGATTCTGCACCCTCAGCTTCTAACAATCAACCTTGCAGCCTGGCTAATTACTTAATCTCTCCTTTACCATCCCTCAGCAAACCTGTGATGGATATCATTTTAGAGGCAAGGAGGCCTAGTACTAGAAAATCTTGTGCTGAAAAGTGGAAAAGATTCTGTGCCTGGAACCAATCTCAAGGGATGAGCACAGCAGCACCCAGTTTACCTCAGATTTTACAATACTTAACTGAGATGCTTCACAAGGGCCTGACTTTTTCCTCCATTAAAATCCATGCCTCAGCCATTTCAGCTTATAACAACACAGAACTTCCCCTCTTCTCTCATTCACTGCTCAAGCAGTTCCTCAGAGGGGCCAAAAATTTGAGACCACCCAGGAGAGCTCCAACCCCAGCCTGGGACCTTAACTTTGTCTTGGAGAAACTCACTTTACCTCCTTTCGAGCCAGCTGCTACTGCAGACTTAAACATTTATTTCTTGGAAAACAGCTTTCCTTTTAGCAATCACTTCAGCTAGAAGGGTATCTGAATTACAGGCCCTTATGGCAGTGGGAGCCTTTCATCATCTTTCATGCGGACAGGGTGTCCCTCAGAACCAATCCATCCTTCATGCCCACGGTGGCATCCAGTGTGGCTCTTTATCAGTCCATTCATTTGCCAACCTATCTTAGATGTGCACAGACAACTTAGATTCTACTTGGACAGGACTAAACCTCAAAGGAAATCTGAACAACTGCTATTGGCATTTGCTGCAGGGGCAGAGGGGAAGGATATTTCAAAGCAAACCATTTCTAAATGGATAAGCCATTGCATTCATTTCTGCTATAAGCACCATGGAAAACCTATCCCTCAGGGAATCAGACCTCACTCCACCAGGGCTGCATCTACCTCTACAGCCTTTCTCAGAGGCGTACCTACCAGGGACATCCTAGAAGCTGCTACCTGGAGTTCTGTACATACTTTCACCAAGTATTATCATTTGCCAATTTTCTCTAAATCCAGAGCTGATTTTGCCACTACAGTCTTGTAGGGTCTTATAGCTGGCCCTTATGCTATCTACATTCCTTCTCCCAACCATAGTTTTGGGAATCTACCCAAATGTAATGACTGCAACAGTGGAACAGGAAGAACATAGTACAGTTGTGTACATTTACCATAAATGTAGATGTTCGAGTGTATTCACTGTTGCAGTCCTGGTTATCCTCCCTTCAGTCCCCTAACTTCTTTTGGCTATACCTCTACTTTCCTTTACTATGTTTAAAAGCCTTTTTGGTGTATTTGCTTTTTAGTTGGAGGTATATCTTTGTACTTTTATATTTAATTGCTTCCCATTAGGAGGGCACCTGACATCTGGGGCAAGGAAAAACTGATGTAATGGCGTCGGCTGTATGTTTTTTTACCCCTGACGACCATGACGTCATGGAAGAAGGGACAGCAACTGACGCAGGACCCAATAATTTGTTAATCAGGCCGACTGAGGGCTACCTGCAAGCAGATGACCCAAATGTAATGACTGCAACAGTGAATACACTCAAACATCTACATTTATGGTAAGTGTACACAACTGTACTTTTTTAATTTATTTTCATATTGAAGTTGGATTTATTCACCTGGATTCCCTGGCTTCCAGTTCATTTTCTCTGGTTAAATATGATCCATCTGAACTCCTCTTTAACTTGTTTAGTATAAGCCTTTCCACTGGTTACATTCCTGAAGCCTGTAAAGTGGCATTTGTAATGCCATAGCGTGTGGGTGGTCCAAAAACTAATTCCGGTATGTACAGACTCATTAGTCTGTCTAGACTTGTATGTAAAGCTATGGAAGATATCTCGGATCTCATTAGTATGGACACTTAAAAATCTGCTAATCCTGGACCATCATCAGTTTGGATTTCTCAAAAGAAAGGCCTACCTTTTTAACCTTATTTTCATTGAAAAAGTAACCAAAGCAGTTGGATAGTGGTTATGCAGTATGTCTGGACCTGGCCAGTGCCTTTGACACAATTCCTCATGCACGCATTGACAGACTTTTAAATCTGAATGTAAATACTTTTGTCGTGCGGTGGATAACCAACTCCTTGTTTGACAAAACCCATGGTGTTAGAGTTGCAGGTACCACTTTGAAGACAAAAAAAACTGTCAGCAGTAAACCGCAGGGCTCAGTGCTGGACCATCCCCTATTTGGGTACCTGTTTCTTAGACCTTCAGACCAGCACTCCTGAACGATGGATCTGATAACTGTTCAGTGTTCATCAAACCTGTAGGTCTCTGTTCGACCTCAGAACAGACTTGGCTGTCAGCAAGCTATGGATTCCAAGCTAGAGCTCCTCCCACCCTACCCATGCTACCCAGCTCTTCTCAGATACCTCAGATCTTGTTTGCAGCGCACAGCGAAACATCATGGTCTGGTTAGAGCTCCTGTGGGTGTTTCTAGGTTTTGTTCCCTACAATCGTAACTGGTCTTTTGACCTATTTTCTCTTTCTACCTACCTTTCTTGCTTTTTTCCTTACTGCAAAAAAAAAAAAAAAAGTTTTCGGTAGTGTAATGTTTTCTGCTGCATGGTCGTCTTGTCTCTGTGTTTTTCTCCTTTCTCTCCTTCTGTTTTGCTATTTTGTCAGAGAAATCTGACAAGCCTGTTGGGTTTAAAAAATGCATTTCCTGTGGGCACAAGAAGCATGTATCTGATCCCCACAGGAAGTGCGTTTATTGTTTGGGTTCTGCACACCTTCAGGGTTCTGTCTTCAAGGCCTTTCTTCTCCGGGCCCTTGCAAATAGAAGAAATAAGTTAGTTGTTCGTATTTCACTGTTGCAGTCATTACATTTGGGTAATCCTGCTGGCAGGTTGCCCTCAGTCAGCCTGAATTCCAAAGTCCTGGGTCCTGTGTTCGCTGTTGTCACCCCTTCCCTGACGTCAGGTCATCAGGGGTATAAAAGATGCGGCCGACGCCATTTTCTTTAGTCTTTCTTGCCATGTGGTGCCCGAAGCAGAAGCAGTTCGCAAGTGCCGGTCGGCCGACTCCTGAGATTTTTGTGTTCGAGTTTCAGATCCGAAGTCTTCAATAAAGCTAAGTACCCCGTTGGGGAAACTTTTTTCTTGCTTTAGACCTATGTCAGAAAAAGTAAATAATTGTATTTCTTGTGGAAAGCAAATACCTCATAAGGGCTTTCATTCTTACTGTATTCCTTGCCTAGGCCCTGATCACAACGTTTCTGGTTGTCAGTTTTGTGCTAGATTTAACCAACGCACTATTAAGCTTCGGTATGATTTTGCTTTAAACTATTTTGGACGCCGGTTTAATTATCTAGAAATGTCGGATAGCCATCCGACTACCGGAGTTCACAAAAAACGCAAAGAAAAGGAGAGAGCTAGACAACCAAGGCCCAAAACCAACAATGAAGCTTTTCCTAAGCCAGTCGCTGGTTCTCAGTGAGGCGTTTCGCAGCCCCTGACGCCCGCTACTTTAGAGTCGCAAGCCGCTACCGACTCCCACATGGAGTCAGCCATGCCGCTGGAAACTCAAGGTATTGGAGCCTCTGATACTATTCCTTCAGATGGGTCCGGAGCTGCTGAGCAGGTACCGGCTTCTGAGGGTGTATTCAGACCTAAACATCTTTACATTAAACCAACCTCAGCTTCAAAGGCAAAGGCTAAAGCACCTTCTAAAGCAAAGAAACAAACTCAAGAGCCACATGGACAGGCCTCTATGCCCAAAAAAACAGATGCTCAAAATGTCTGAAGACTTCATTACCTTGATCAGGGGTTCCCATCCAACTCCTGATAAAGAGGCCTAGGCAAGAGACTGACTATGAATCTTCAGATCAGGTTTCTATTTCTTTTTATTCCTCTTCTGATCAGGAATATTCTCTTCCCCCCATGAGGATTCTGATGCTGAAGAATCTATACCTTCAGCTTCTCCTCCAGAGGACTATTCTTTTGGGGAAACCTTGCATACCATGAAGGGAGCATTTCCTCTGGGAGAGCCAAGATTTTTCAGAATCTAAAAAGTGGCTCAGGGATTTCCATTTACTACCTCAACATAGGTCACTAGCCATTCCATCTGTTAGACATTGTAGATGATGTGTTTTCGGAGTCTAGTCTTACCCCTGACTCCTTACCTCCAGCTCCTGTTAAGCCTGACAGATATTACAGAGTTCCTGACTCTCATAAATTCCTTTTTAAAAACCCTGCTGCAGACCCAGAAACTATTTCACAGGGTCCCAAAGGAGTTGAGGCTTCCGCTGCAAAAAACCCTACCCCCTCCGACAGAGATTCTAGGGCACTGGATAGATGGGGGAAAAAAGGTTTACTCATCTGCTACCTTGGCTATAAGGGCCTTAAACTGTCACTTTCATATGCTCAAATATCAGCAACATGTCATGGCATTGCTTAAACAGAAAATGTTATTAAGCTCTGAATGTGCAGAAAAGAAGGAAATGCAGGATTTATTGCATGCAGCTGAACAAGTTGGAAAGCGTACTTTGCAATGTGATTTTAATTCTTTGGAGGCCTCCTGCAGGGCCACAGTTATGGGTTCTGTAATTAGTCGGCAGGCTTGGTTAAAGGAACAAAATCTGCCTGATCATGTCAAAGTTAAATTATTAGATGCACCTTTACAGCATGATACTTTGTTTGGTGTTAAGGCAGAAGAGGTGTTAAAGAAAATGGTGGACAAAGCTAAATCTATGCAAACTGTCAAAGATTTTTTACAAGTACAGCCACCTAGGTTTAGTAGACACTGGCCTACAGAGAACTGGTCCTTTCCTGTGTCAGACAGACCTCAAAGGGGCAGATCCCAGGCGTAAGGTTCATACAGGTCAAAGCAATGGGGTGCTTCTACCTCCAAAGTTGGAGAAGACAAATCACAACCATACAGGAAACAGTCCCAATGACTTCCCCCTGCCTGCACAAAGCACTTATCTCAGGGCAGCACCCTTAGTGGCACATTATAACCCAGGACAAGTGGGTTCTAAATATAGTGTCACAAGGGTGCAAGTTCACTTCCATTCCCTGCCAAAGGCAAATGGCTGGCCAGATCTGCCAAAAAACCAATGGGCAGAGGCACAAAAACAAGTGTCATCCCTCATGGACATGGGGGCCATTCAGCAAGTACCAGAGCAAGTGCAGGGACAAGGATTTTACTCAAGACTTTTCTTGGTACCCAGAAAGGACAAGGCCTGGAGACCAGTACTGGACCTATCTATTCTGAACACATTCCTGGATATACCAAAATTCAAGATGTTGACTTTGCAGCAGCTTCTGCCCATGCTGGGCAAGAACGATTGGCTTGTGACTCTAGACCTAAAAGAGGCATACCTGCATGTCCCAGTCAGACAATTATGCAGAAGATACCTCAGATTTAAGGCTGGCTCAATGCATTACCAATTCTCTGCACTGCCCTTTGGCTTATCTACTGCGCCCAGGGTCTTAAAGTAACTGGCACCAGTAATTGCATTCTGCAGACCAAGAGGAATACAAGTATATCCTTACTTGGACGACTGTCTAATTCAAGCAGAGAACAAGGACATTCTTCTACAGCATCTGGCATTTGTGAAAAGACTTCTAACATGCCTAGGGTACACAGTCAATGAAAAGAAATCAAAACTAGTACCCTCTCAAGAGATAATATTCTTGGGTGCAAGCTTAAAAACAACTGCTCAGATGGCTTATCTCATGCCAGACAAACAAAGGCAACTGACTACCTGTTTCAAAATGTTGGCAACAGGCGCAGTTACCTGCAAGAAAATTTCTGCAGGCTTTGGGCTTCATGGCATCCTGCATCCTACTAATTCCATATGCAAGACTGCATATGAGGAAACTTCAATGGTACCTAAAAAATGTTTGGACTCAACATTGCCACAGCCTGGAAACACTGATTACTCTCATTCCCTGCTTACAACAGGAGTTTTGATGGTGGGCAAAGGCTTGTCACCAAAACAAGGGACAGCCATTCACATTACCCCCAGCCAGGCAGACACAACGGATGCATCAGATTATGCCTGTGGGGGCCCACATGGCAGGAAAATGCACTCCGGGCACATGGTCCTCAACCCAAATGCATCTACATATCAATCAGAAAGAGATGCTAGCTGTTCAGAATGCCCTGACAGCCTTCAAGGACCTACTTTATCCGGGACAACTACTGATAAAGACAGACAACACCACGGATGTCCTTCAAGGATGCATCTGCAGTCCTAACATATGGGTTGTCCTGCCTCAGGCAGCCCTTCGGTCGGCCGGATTCCAAAGTCTGGGTCTGGCCTCGGCTGATGTCGCACTTCACCCGACGTCATAGCTGCTGTTTATTGGGTATAAAGGCATCAGCCGACGCCATTTTCCTCAGTCACACATTCTTACCCCCCTTTGCAGACTAGCCTTGACTTTGTGGGGCACAGCATTAACTTACCAAGTACATCTGCAGGCACAATTCCTGCCAGGAAGGAAAAATACTCTGGCAGACGAACTAAGCAGAAATCTCATGGATCCCCAGGAGTGGCAGCTGAATCCACAAGTCTTCAACATGATAACAAGGAAATGGGGATGCCCAGACATAGATCTATTTGCCTCCCCCCACAACTACCAACTAAAAAGATTCTGCACAAGGACTTATCACAGACAAGCATGGAAAGTGGACGCTCTATCTTTCAGCTGGAAAAACCTATCAGTATATGCCTTTCCCCCACTGCCTCTCCTCCCCAAGGTACTCCTAAAGGTCAGACAGGAGAAGCCAAAAATGATACTGATTGCCCCAGACTGGCACTGCCAGTACTGGTTTCCAATACTAAAGAACTTGTCTCTGCCCAGCTTGGACCTTACTTCAAATACCTCATCTACTGTCCCAGCAAAACAATCAGATCCTGCACAGCCAACTCAGGACTTTAAACCTGGCAGCATGGCGGATAATGTAGTCATACAAAACACACCTCTCAGTAAAGCTGTGATGGATGTCATTTTGGAGGCCAGAAGGCCTAGTACTAGAAAATCTTATGCTAGAAATTGGAAGAGATTCTGTGCTTGGAACCAGGCACAAGGAACTGATACAGCTGTGCCAAATATTCCTCAGATTTTACAATACTTAACTGAGATGCTGGACAAAGGCCCATCTTTTTCATCTATTAAAATTCATGCCTCTGCCATTTCGGCTCATTACAATACAGAGGCACCAATCTTTTCTCGTCCCTTATTAAAGCAGTACCTCAGAGGATCCAAAAATGTAAGGCCTCCAACGAGATCACCAGTGCCTGCAGGGGACCTCCACTATGTCTTGAAAAAACTCACCCTGCCTCCTTTTGAGCCAGCTGCTACTGCTGATATAAAGTTTTTATCTTGGAAGACAGCTCTGCTCCTAGCAATAACTTCTGCAAGACTAGTTTCAGAGCTATAGGCACTCATGGCTGTGGAACCTTTTATCATTTTTTATCCAGACAGGGTCTCTCTGAGGACAAACCCAACATTTATATTTTTGCCTAAGGTGGTGTCCAGTGTGGCTCTTAACCAAACTATTAATTTGCCAACTTTTTATCCAAATCCACAGAACAAGGGGGAGATAATTCTGCATTCTTTGGACGTACACAGACAGCTTAAATTCTACTTGGATAGAACCAAAGTTTTCAGAAAGACAGAGCAATTACTAGTGGCATATGCTGCAGGATCACAAGGAAAGGCTATCTCAAAGCAGACTATTTCAAAGTGGATAGGCCACTGCATTCGTTTCTGCTACTTACACTATGGCAAGCCAGTGCCTGTGGGCATTAGGCCTCATTCCACCAGAGCTGCAGCCACCTCAGCAGCCTTTCTCAGGGGAGTACCAACCAGAGACATTTTAGAGGCGGCTACCTGAAGTTCAGTGCACACCTTTACAAAGCATTATCATCTGCCACTCTACTCTAAATCCTGGGGAGGCTTTGCCACTGCAGTTCTGCAGGGCCTCATAGCCGCTCCTTCTGCTGTCTAGTTCCAGCCTCCCAATCATAGCTTTGGGACTCTACCCAAATTTAATGACTGCAACAGTGAAACACTAAGAACATAGTACAGTTGTGTACACTTAACATAAATGTGGATGTTCGAGTGTATTCATTGTTGCAGTCCAGGTTACCCACCCGCCTTCCCCCTTTTGCCTTTTGGATCTTATCTTTCCTTCTC
This sequence comes from Protopterus annectens, assembly GCF_019279795.1. Taxonomy (NCBI): domain Eukaryota; kingdom Metazoa; phylum Chordata; order Ceratodontiformes; family Protopteridae; genus Protopterus; species Protopterus annectens. The sequence goes on from NC_056732.1 coordinate 500,570,087, forward strand.
TGATTTATACTACCTATGTGGTGTATTTGCTTATAGATGAAGGTAAAATTTATATTGGTGTATTTCTGAATATATATAAACTTTGGCTACCCTTTTTGGGGGCACCTGACATCTGGGGCAAGAAAAACTGAAGAAAATGGCATCTGCTGCAACTTTTATACCCCTGACGACCTGATGTCAGGGAAAGGGCGACAGCGGCCGACGCAGGACCCAAGACTTTGGAATTCAGGCCGGCTGAGGGCAACCTGCCGGCAGAATTACCCAAATGTAATGACTGCAACAGTGAATATACTCGAATATCTACATTTATGGTAAGTGTACACAACTGTACTTTATCCGGCTCCTGGTAGCCTACAGTCTGCCAGAATACCAATGTCCTTGGTATATGACGTTGGCTGCCTTCGGATTAGGCCTGATGTCATGACGTCTGGTGCAATGGAAGTCAGCCGGTGCCATTTCCTCAATCTTTCTTGGCGCGGAGCCTGAAGCAGAAGCATTTTGCACGAATGCCAGTTGGCCGACTACCTTCTTTTTGTATTCAGACTGCTTAGTTGAAGACATTATCAGATAAGTACCTTGTTGGGGACCCTCTTTTCTTGCTTTAACGAATGTCAGAGAAAATTAATAACTGTCTTGCCTGTGGAAAACAGATTCTGCACCGTGATTTTTACTCCTATTGTATTACTTGTTTGGGCCTTGAGCACGACATCCCTAATTGTGTTCTCTGTGCTTCTTTCAACCCACATACCATACGCAGTAGAGCTAGGATCTTGTTCAAGCATTTCGGAGTTTAGCTAAAGTTCGTTGGTATGGTCTCTTCTGGTCTCCTGACTTCAGATGTTCCTAAGAAGTGCAAAGATAAGGACCGTGACAGGCTTTGGGTCATATTAGCCGATGACTTCCCTGTTAAGTTGGTTGTCAGCCCAGCAGTAGTCAGTGAGGTGCTTTCTTTGCCCCTGCAATCCACGGATGTTCAGCAGCAGACTTCTGTGGAGACCTTTTCTCAGTCCTCCATACCGCAGGCTTCAACTTCATCTTCTGACCCTCTGCCTGTCGCCGCTTCTGATCGATCCGGAGCCATTAAGCAGGCGCCGGCTTCTGAGACCTCTTTTCTCCGCCCAGAGACCAGATCCAGACCGACGACCTTGATTCAGACTTCTGCGGTTGCTAGGCCGCCTGAGTCCGTCCGGCTTTGTAACAGGTCGTCCAGCCTAAAAATCTACTCCAAAGCAGGCGCCGGCCTCCCCAATGCCTCAGGCTCAGATGGTTAAAATGGCTAGTGATCTCTTGACCTTATCAAGGGCTCTCAGCCACCTCCTTCTAAGAGGATTAGGGAATTGTCCCCCGAAGTTTTGTCTCCCTCAGACTCTGAGGTTTCCAGCAACTCTGCTGATGAAGAGGGAAACTCTCAACTTTTTTCTGGTTTTGAGGATTCTGATGCCGAAGACTCCATCCCTTCTGCCTCCCCTCTAGAAGATTTTTCTTTTGTAGATACTCTGAATACTCTTAGGAAGAATTTCAAATGAGAAAGTCAAGAATACCGTCAGTAAGAAACGGATTAGGAAATTCTTGGATTTGCCACAGCTTTAGCCTTTAGCTATCCCTCCGGTTTTGGAAGTTGTTGATGTTTTCATGGAGAATTCTTTGACTCCTAATTATTTTCCTCCTGCTCCCAGAAAGCCTGACAGGTATTATAGAGTTCCTGATTCTCGTGAGTTCCTTTTCAAGAATCTTACTGCTGATCCAGAGATTATTTCTCAGTGCCCTAAGGGTGTTAAAGCCACTGTTGCTACAAATCCTGTTCCTTCTGACAGGGAATCTAGGGCCTTGAATAGTTGGGATAAAAAGGTTTATACTTCTTCCACTCTGGCTATTAGGTCTGTTAATTGTCTTTTTCATATGCTTATGTATTAGCAGCATACTTTGGAGGCAATTAAGGCTAAAATTGCTGGTGTTCCTTCCCTGATGGAGAGTAAGGATATGCAAGATTTATTGAATTCTGCCACTCTTGTCACTAAACATTCTCTGCTTTGTGGCTTTGACACTTTGGAGGCTTCATGCAGGGCAGCAGCCACTGGTTCTGTCATTAGAAGACATGCTTGGCTCAGGGAACAGAACCTTTCTGAACCTGTCAAATCTAAATTACTGGATGTGACTTGGCACAAGGACAATCTTTTTAGTAGCAAAGCAGAAGAGGTGTTGAAAAAGTTGGAGGATAAGGCCAAATCTATGTAAACTGTTAAGGACTTTCTGCAAGTTCAGCCTCCTCGTTTTAGTAGACATTACCCTTCTAAGAATTGGACTTTTCCTGACCCTAGTAAACAGTCGCACTAGGCCTAGGGGGTTACAGGTCTTCTAGGGGACCGACTTCCACCCCTCAAAAGGCTAAGCACTGGCAGGCTTCCTATTCAAAATTGGGGAGTTCTAAGCAAACTTCTCAAAGCAAGCATTCCCAATGACTCCGGCCTTCCCCTGCCTGCCTCTTCGGGCCCAGGGTTTCCTTTGGGGGAAGGTTAGCCATTTTTGCAGATGTCTGGTTCATCATCACAGACTACAAACTGGTGCTCAAAATAGGATCCCAAGGCTACAACTTCTCCTTTCACATCTTCCCTGTCCACCAAGAATACCCAGATATCCACCCAAATCAAAGGGAAAAAGCAGAAAAACAAGTTTCTTCTTTGCTAAACCTGGGAGCAATAAAGCCAGTTCCTACACTACAGATAGGCCAGGGTTTCTTCTCAAGACTTTTCCTGGTTCCCAAAAAAGAGGGTACCTGGTGCCCTATTCTGGATTTGTCCATTCTAAACACTTGTCTGGTGATTTCCAAATTCAGAATGCTTACTCTTCAGCAGTTGCTGCCAATGCTGGCCAAGAATTCCTGGCTGGTGACTTTGGACCTCAAAGAAGCTTGTTTGCACATCCCAATAAGGGAAAGCTGCAGGCAGTTCCTTCGCTTCAGGGCGGGGAACAGCCACTTCCAGTTTTCTACTGCCCTTTGGCTTATCTACTGCTCCCAGAGTTTTTACCAAATGTCTAGCTCTAGTCATTGGTTTTGCAGGCAAAGAAACATTCAAATTTACCCTTACTTGGATGATTGTCTTATTCAGGCAAACTCTCCAGAGTAACTTCTAAAGGATTTGGATTTTGTAAAGAACATTCTCACCTATTTGGGCTGCACCATCAACGAAAATAAGTCAAAATTGATACCCACCTGGGAGATTGTATTCCTGGGAGCGAGTCTGAACACAGCTGCCCAGATGGTATTCCTCCCTCAAAAGAAACAAATGGATCTTTCTAATTACTTCAAAAATTTGGCAAGCATGACCCAGCTCTCTGCAAGGCAATTCCTGCAAGTCCTGGGATTCATGGCTTCATGTATTTTGAGGATTCCATATGCCAGACTGCATATGAGGAAAATACAATGGTATCTCAAAAACCTTTGGTGTCAACACACTCAGGATTTAGACTTGATACTTCCTCTGATTCCTTGCCTGCAGACGAGTTCCTTTGGTGGGCGACGGCCTGTGAACAGAACAAAGGCCTGCCTTTCTGTCCACCTCCAGCCAGCTAGACTCTCACCACAGATGCCTCAGACTACGCTTGGGGGGAGCACATCTAGAGGGCAGATGCATTCAGGTGACTTTGAACTCTCTCAGCAGGTTCATTTGCACGTAAATTTGAAGGAATTGATGGCAGTCCAGCAGGCCTTGATGGCTTTCAAACATCTCTGTCCTGGTACTCTTCAGGTCAGGACAGACAACACCACAATCATGTGGTACATCAACAAGCAGGGAGGGGCGCACTCTTACCCCCTCTGCAGACAAAGCATGATACTATGGTCCATAGTAGCTTCCATGGGCATTCATCTGATAGCTCAGTTTCTTCCAGGAAGGCTCAACACCTTGGCAGACTGGTTGAGCAGGCAGGTCCTGGATCCTCACGAGTGGCAGCTAAACAAGACCATCTTCTATCACATCATTCAGCATTGGGGCACTTCCCAGGTGGATCTCTTCTCATCTCCAACCAACCACCATCTTCCAGCCTTTTGCACCAGGGATCATCACAACAAAGCTTGAAATGTGGATGCTCTGTCCTTCCCCTGGACACAGCTCTCGATCTATGCATTCCCTCCTCTGCCTCTTCTTCCCAGAGTGCTGTTAAAGATAAGGGACGAAAAACCAAGGCCCATCATCATAGCTCCAGACTAGCCTAAACAACATTGGTATCCACTACTTCTCAGTCTCTCCCAATCTCAGCCTTGGCATCTTCCCCTGATACCAGATCTCTCTGTTCAGGAGGGGGGAAAATTCTGCAGCCTCATCTTCAGACTCTGCATTTGGCAGCTTGGCTCATAATTTAAACTTTTCCCAACAGGTGTTTGAGGTCCTTCGTGTGGCCAGGAGGCCTAGCACTAGGAAATCTTATGCAGATAAGTGGAAAAGATTCTCCATTTGGATGCAGACTAGAGGGGACAACCCTTCTCCTCCTACTCTTCCTCTTATTCTTGACTATCTGGCAGGCTTGCTTAATGGTGGACTTCACATTTCTTCTATCAAAATCCATGCTTCAGCTCATGGCTCATTTGAGCATCCCATTTTCTCTCGTACCTTGATTAAACAGTTCCTCAGGGGAGCTAGCAATGTAACGCCTCACAGAAGGCACCTACTCCTGCTTGGGGTCCCAATTTTGTATGAGAAACTTACTCTGCCTCCTTTTGAAGCAACTGCCTCAGCAGACTTGAAGTTTCTCTCCTGGAAAACTGCCTTTCTCTTGGTTATTACTTCAGCTAGAAGAGTTTCTGAGCTGCAGGCCTTAATGGCAGTAGGGCCTTTTATTATCTTCCATGTGGATCAGGTTTCTCTTTGAGCTAATCCCTCCTTTATGCCCAAGGTAGCTTCTAGCCTGACTCTTAACCAGTCTATCGACCTGCCTACCTTCTTTCTTAATCCTCAGAATAATGGGGAAATGTTACTGCATTCCCTAGATGTGCATAGAAAGCTTACAATTTACCTGGACAGGACTAAATCTTTCTGAAAGTCGGATCAGTTGTTGGTCAGTTTTGTTCCTGGAGCTCAGGGCAAAGTTATTTCTAAACGGACCATTTCTAAGTGGATTGCTCATTGTATTCACTTTTGTTACTTAAAGCATGGTAAGGTTCCTCCTCAGAGTATTAGGACCCATTCTACTAGGGCAGCCTCTACCTCAGCAGCTTTTTAAGAGGTGTCCCTACTAGGGACATACTGGAAGCAGCTACATAGACTTCTGTCCATACTGTCACTAAACATTACAATTTACCCTTGTTTTTTTAAGTCCAGGGCTGGTTTTGCCACTGCAGTGTTGCAGGGCATCCTTACTAACCCTTAAACAGTGGGTGTTCCTCCTACCTTTTGTTTTTTTTTTTTCCTGGGCTTTGGGAATCAACCCATTTTGTAAGGACTGCAACAGTGAAACACGATGAACACAATACAGTTGTGTACACTTACCATCTACATTTATGGTAAGTGTACACAATACAGTTGTGTACACTTACCATAAATGTAGATGTTAGAGTGTATTCACTGTTGCAGTCCTGGTTTCCCCCCTTCCATTCCCCTTTTTTCCTAGGGCACAGACTGGATTTTTCTTTTCCTGGTCTAACCTTTTTTTGGGGGGGCTTCTGACAGTTAAGGCAACAAAAATTGAGGAAATGGCATTGGCTGCCTTCCTTTGTACCTGATGTCCTGACGTCAGGCCTAATCCGAAGGCAGCCAATGTCATATACCAAGGACTTTAGTATTCTGGCTGACTGTGGGCTACCGGGAGCCGGATAACCTGTTGTGTAAGGACTTCAACAGTGAATACACTCGAACATCCACATTTATGGTAAGTGTACACAACTGTACTTTGGTCCTAAAGCAGAAGAGGTCATTAAGAAAATTGAGGACAAAGCCAAATCCATGCAAACTGTTAAGGACTTGTTGCAGGTGCAACCTCCCAGGTTCAGCAGAAACTTCCCCACTATAAACACTGGTCCTTTCCCCTTCAGACAAAACAAGTCCAGAGAAAAGGGCACAGGGACAGAACCCCTAGGCATCAGTCCCATACCAAACAAAGAGCCAGACAGTGGTCCACTGCTGCTCCTAGGCAAGGAAGTTCTAAACCAACTCCCTTCTCCAAGGGCTCTCAATGACTCTCTCTCCCATCTATCCCTCAGGTCACCCAACAGGCTAGGAGGAAGACTTTCCCTCTCTCTAGAAAACTGGCAGGCCATCACATCAGATTTATGGGTCCTGAAAATTATTACCAGCGGGCACAGATTCTATTTCAAAGAAAAGCCAAAAAGGTCAGGTTGCCCAGACATCCCTGCAAATCAGAGGACAGAAGCTATTTGTCAGATCAGAAAGCTTTATGGCCAGGGTGCTGTAGAACCAGAACCAAGAGAACAGACTGAAAAAGGATTTTATTCAAGACTGTTCCTGGTTCCCAGAAAAGGGGGCACCTGGTGCCCTATCCTAGACTTCTCCACCCTGACTCTGTCCCTCCTGGTTCCAAAATTCAAGATGCTGACTCTACAAAAACTACTACCTATGCTCCTGCCACAAGCCTGGCTAGTGACCCTAGATCTGAAGGATGCCTACCTGCATATCCCTATCAGACAGTCCTGCAGGAGTTACCTAAGGTTCAGAGCAGGTTCCCAACACTTTCAGTTCTTTATTTTGCCCTTTGGGTTGCCCACTGCTCCCAGAGTCTTTACCAAGTGCCTGGCTCCAGTCATTGCATTTTGCAGACAGAAGGGCATACACATTTATCCCTATCTCAGCGATTGGCTCATACAGGCAGGAACCAAGGAAAAACTCCTGCAGGACCTCTCCTTTGTGCAGAACCTACTAACCTCACTGGGATTCACCATCAACCTTGAGAAGTCCTATCTACACCCCACATGAAGGATAACCTTCCTGGGCACCCTTCTAGACACCTCCTCACAAATGGCCTTCCACCCCCCACAGAAGCAGGCTTTTCTACAGTCTTTCTTCACCCAACTGGTGCACACAACCCACCTCACTGCCAGAAATATCCTGCAGGCCCTGGGATACATGACCTCCTGCATCCTGCTGGTACCCCTTGCCGGGCTGCACATGAGAAAATTGCAACGGCACCAAAGGAACCCCTCATGCCAGCACTCTCAGTTTCTGGAACACCAACTCCCCCCTGATTCCTTGTCTAGGGAAGGAGTTCCTATAGTGGGCCAAGGCTGCACTCTGAACAAGGGCCTTCCCTTTGTCCTTCAGCCACATGACCAAACCATGCCCACAGATGCCTCAGACATTGCCTGGGGAGCTCACAAAGGAACACTGTGAACTCAGGCCTTTTGGGAACAGGAGGTTCAAGGTCTCCATATAAAAGTGAAAGAAATGCTAGCAGTACACAAAGCAATCCTAACCTTTCAAGAACATCTGGTACCAGGACTCCTTTTAATCAAGACAGACACCACTACTGTCATGTGGTACATCAACAAGCAAGGGGCACCTGTTATTACCTCCTGTGCCGCTTACCTATGAAAATCTGGCAGTCAGCCTCAAACCTGGGACTGCATCTGATAGCACAATACCTTCCAGAGAAACAAAATACCCTGTCAGACCAGTTAAGCAGACAATGCCTGGATCCCCACGAGTGGCAGTTGCACAGGGAGACCTTCCTAAAGATCAGTCAGATCTGGGGGAAGTCCAACATAAACCTTTTTGTAAGCTACCAGAACTACCAACTGACCAAATTCTGCTCAAGAGTGTTTCACCCAGAAGCTTGGAGGGTGGATGCCCTCTCCTTCCACTGGGGGAGCCTGTTTGTGTACACTCCCCCTCCCACTATCTCCGATACCCAGGATGCTGCTGAAGATCAGAGTGGAAGGGCCAAGGGCTATCCTAATTGCCCCAGATTGGCCAAGGCAGCACTGGTACCCCATGCTCCTCAGTCTGGGCATGCACCCTCACATCCCCCTAGCCCCCCACCACAGACCTTCTCACACAACAGAAAGGAAAGCTACTGCACCCAGGCCTGGCCACACTAAGGTAACCAGATGGTCGATTCCTCAAAGGCAGATAACACTTCAGCCCTCAGCAAACAAGTGTTAGATGTTATTAAGGAGGCCCGTAGACCCAGCTCCAGAAAATCTTATTCTGCAAAATGGAAAAGGTTCACCTGTTGGTGCAGAAGCAGTGGTGCATACAGCACCAATGCCTCTTTACAACTGGTTCTGGACTGCCTGGCAGAGCTTCTAGAAAAGGGGTTATCATACGCCTGTATCAAGACTCATGCTTCAGCTATCTCAGCCTATGTCCAGGCAAAGCAGCCCTTGTTCTCTCAGCACATCTTAAAACAGTTCCTCAGAGGTGTGGCTCACATCAGACCACATAGAAAGCCACCTGCACCAGCTTGGGATCTAAACTTTGTTCTGGAAAAGTTGACTCTACGCCCATTTGAACCAGCATCCTCAGCAGATCTCAAGTACCTCTCTTGGAAAACTGCTTTCTTGCTAGCCGTCACTGCTGGCAAGAGGGTTTCTGAGCTCCAGGCCCCCATGGCCATTGAGCCCTTCATCATTTTTCATGCAGACAAGGTTTCTCTGAGAACCAACCCCTCCTTTATGCCTAAGGTGGTTTCTGATGTAACCCTCAACCAGACCGTTCACCTGCCTACTTTCTTTCCAAAACCTACCAATAAAGGAGAGAGAATTCTGAATACCCTGGACGTACACAGAAAATTGAGATTTTTGCCTTGACATAAGCAAATTAGTCAGAAAAACTGACCAGCTACTAGTTTCATTTGCCCCTGGAGCAGAGGGGAAACCCATTATATAGCAGACCATTTCCAGAAGAATCTCTCATTGCATACATTTCTGCTATGCATTCCATGGAAAGAGCTCTAAATTCATCAGATCTCATTCCACTTGAGCAGCCTGTACTTCCACACCCTTCCTGAGAGGTTTCCCTACCAAGGATATTCTGGAGGCTGCTACATGGACATCTATCCACACTTTCACTAAGTACTACCAGCTGGCTACATTCTCCAAAGCCACGGCAGGATTTGCATCTGCAATCCTGCAGGGCATGCTAGCATCCTCATAGCCTATATAGCATGCCTCCACTCACTTCCTCAGCTTTGGGAATCTTCCCACAAGTGATGATTGCAACAGTGAATCGCGAAGAACATAGTACAGTTGTGTACAATTACCATTAAGGTAGATGTTAGTGTATTCACTGTTGCAGTCCTGTTTCCCTCCCACCTTCCCCCGTATTTTTATATCCTCTTAGGGGCTCCTGACCATTAGGGGGCAAGAAAAACTGATGTATTGTTGTCTGCTGTCGCCCTTTATAGCCCTGATGATGTGACGTTAGCCACAGTCTCAGAACAGATGAAGCAGTAGGGAAATCCTTTACTCTGGTTTTCAGGCCCGCTGAGGGCTACTCAACAGGGATAACCTACAAGTGATGACTGCAACAGTGAATACACTCTAACATGTACATTTATGTTAATTGTACACAACTTTACTTTCCTGATCGCTCGTGACAGAGGAGACTTCCTTGGGACTCTGACAGTCCTTCTGCTTTCAAGGTAGTGTACAGGGTTCTCTATGCTCCTAGGAGACCTTCGGCTCCTAGAGATGTCCTTCATGGATGCATCTGCAGTCATAACAACTGGGTTGTCCTGTCGTCAGGCAGCCCTTCGGTCGGCCGGATTCCAAAGTCCGGGTCCGGCTTCGGCTGATGTCGCACTTCACCCAACGTCATCTCTGCTGGTCTTCGGGTATAAAGGCATCAGCCGACGCCATTTTCCTCGGTCTTTCTTGCCGCGTGGCGCCCGAAGCAGAAGCTGTTCGCAAGTGCCGGTCGGTCAGATCCAGAGATTACTACTACCGAATACTACTTCGAAGACTTCTAAAAGCTAAGTACCCCGTTGGGGACTCTTTCTTGCCTCAGCCGATGTCAGAAAAAGTCAATAATTGTTTAACTTGTGGGAAACAAATACCTCATAAAGATTTCCACTCTTACTGTTTGCCTTGTTTAGGCCCAGACCACGACGTAGCAGCCTGTTCGGCCTGTGCTTCATTCAACCGACGAACGCTTAGGCATCGGTCGGAGTTTGCTGAACAGTTTTTCGGCTCAGATTTTGCGTACATTATGCCGTCGGATCCTCCGACTACCCAAATTGTTAAAAATGCAAAGAAAAAGACCGACACTCGCGGTCTGCGGTTTCGGCCGAAACCATGGTTAAGCAAACCGCGAGTGTCTCGGTTTCGGCTGAAACCGAGAAAACTGATCAAAGTACAGCTGAATCAATGACTACTACTGAGGTTCCTACTACCTTACTTGAATCGGCCTCAGAAATTTTACCTACACCTGTGGTTACTAGTGACTTATCAGACAGCATTCCTTTGGATGTCTCTACCCCAGCACGTGGTGCTGCTAGGCCTCCTGCAGCCATGTCTATTAAGGCCTTTGCCAGGGCTAAAGCAGCCAAATCTACTAAATCAGTGCCTGTTAAACCCCCCTCAACCAGGCCCTCTTCTAGTTCACAAATGCTTACTCTGGCAGAAGATTTAATATCCTTAATTAGGGGATCTCAATTTCACCCAGACAGGGCCTCTCAGCCCCCAGAAAAGAGACCTAGAGCAGAGCCCCCCGAGCCTGTGTCCTCTGATGATTCTGCGGATGACTCAGATATTGCAGACCAGCCAGAGGCTCCTTTCTCCAATTATGAAGACTCAGATGCTGAAGAATCCATTCCAGCTGCTTCTCCACCAGAAGAATTCTCCTTTGGGGAAACCTTACATGCCATGCGAGAACAATTCCAATGGCAGGAACAGGATTTCTCAGATTCCAGAAAAAGACTTAGGACTTTTCTGCATCTTCCACAACACAGGCCCTTAGCTATACCTCCTGTCCTCCCTGTTGTGGACGATGCATTTAATGATGTCTGCACTGCACCAGATTCCTTACCTCCAGCCCCTGCCAAACCAGATAGATTTTACAGGGTACCAGACACTCATCATCACCTATACAAGGCCCCACTAGCAGACCCCGAAACTATATCCCAGGGGCCTAAGGCAGTAGCCTCGACCACAGCAAAAAACCCTATTCCTTCTCAAAGGGAAGCCAGGTCTTTAGATAGATGGGGCAAAAAAGTTTACACCTCAGCTACTCTCTCAGCTAGAGCATTAAACTGTCAGTTTCACATGATACAATACCAAGAGTTTATGCTTGATCAGTTAACTAAAAAGCTATCCTCTGATGACTCTATAGATAAGAAATATGTATTAGAAATGGTAAATAACATACAACAGGTTAGTAACCATTCCTTAAAATGTGGCTATGATGCACTGGAGGCTTCATTTAGATCAGCCATGACTGGCACAGTGATAAGAAGACATGCATGGCTGAAGGAACAGGTCTTACCGGATCATGTTAAAGCTAAGTTATTAGATGCTCCTATGGATAAGGCCAGTTTGTTTGGTACACCTGCCCAGCAGGTAATGAAGAAAGTGGAAGAAAAGGCAAAATCTGTACAAACAGTTAAAGACTTCTTACAGGTTCAGCCCCCAAGGTTCAGCAGGAACTGGCCTGCCAAAAATTGGTCCTTTCCTGACTCCACAAGATCCCAAAGGGGCAGGAATAGACACTCCAGAGGCAGAAATCAACCCAGAAGGGGTGCCTACAGAGGACGACAGTGGCAAGGTAATAACAGAGGCACAGACACAGCCACTACCACTACAACAGCACAAGCACAATGACTTGATTCTTACTCCGCCTACCAGGGAACAAATAGCAGCACCATTAGGCGGAAAATTAACCTTATTTTCAAAGAACTGGCACTATATCACAACAGACAAGTGGATTTTGCAAACCATAGACCAAGGTTACCGGTTCCACTTCAACACTTTACCAGTCAAAGAGGAATGCCAAACCTGCCTCCAAATCAAAAAACAGAAGCTCTACAGCAGATAATGCAATTAACAAAGATGAGAGCTGTGGAAAGAGTACCAATAACAGAACAAGGCAAAGGATTCTACTCCAGACTATTCCTAGTTCCAAGAAAGGAAAAAAGTTGGAGACCTATTCTCGACCTGTCTACCTTAAATACATACATCATTGTCCCAAAATTCAAAATGCTGACCCTACAGCAACTTCTTCCCATGCTGGGCAAGGAGTGTTGGCTGGTAACTCTAGATCTCAAGGAGGCATACCTGCACGTCCCCATTCGACCAATTTGCAGAAGATACCTCAGATTTCTTGCAGGATCAGAGCACTATCAATTCTCAGCATTGCCCTTTGGCTTATCTACTGCGCCCAGAGTATTCACAAAATGCCTGGCATCAGTAATCGCCCACTGCAGACTACAGGGAATCCAAATTTACCCATACCTGGACGACTGCCTGCTACAAGGGGACAACAAAAGCAAGCTGACAACAGATTTACAAAGGGTCATTTACTTGCTACAAGCACTGGGATACACAGTCAATTTACAAAAGTCAAGGCTGATACCATCCCAAACAAGGACATTCTTGGGCGCGGAATTGGACACAGTAAAACAAATGGCATTCCTAACTGCAGAAAAACAAAAAGAACTTCCTCTTTATTTCTTGGCACTAACAAGACAAAACAAGCTAACAGCAAGAAAAGTTCTGCAGGCCTTGGGCTTCATGGCATCATGCATAATCTTGGTTCCACATGCCAGACTACATATGAAAAAACTACAGTGGTACCTAAAGAATTTATGGTCCCAACACAGGCACAGCCTAGAAGCAGAAATTCCACTAATTCCATGCCTAAAACAGGAGTTCCTATGGTGGGCTCAAGCATGCCAGTCAAACCCAGGCCTACCCTTTCACAACTATCAAGCAAGCCAAACCATCACAACAGACGCCTCAGACCTAGGATGGGGGGGGCTCACATGCTGGACAAATGCGTACAAGGATTGTGGACACAGGACCAGCTTCACCTGCACATCAACCTAAAAGAAATGCTGGCAGTAAAACTGGCAATCCAGAAATTCAGACCATTTCTCAAAGAAGGCCACTTGATGATAAGGACAGACAACACCACAGTCATGTGGTACATCAACAAACAGGGAGGCACTCATTCATACCCCCTATGCAGAATGACTTTGGACATTTGGAACCTGGCACTCAGCTACAACATCCAGTTACAGGCAATATTTGTACCGGGAAAGGAGAATACTCTAGCAGACATGTTAAGCAGAACCACCTCGGATGCTCACGAATGGATGCTACACCCGGACATCTTCAAGACCATCTCAAAGAAATGGGGAATGCCACAGATAGATCTATTCACTTCCCCCCTCAATCACCAGCTCAAAAAATTCTGCACAAGGACTTTCCACCCACTTGCATGGAAAGTGGATTCGCTCTCCTTCAGCTGGAAAGATCTGACAGCATATGCATTCCCACCTCTTCCCTTGATACACAAGGTATTACCAAAAATCAAGGAGGAACGTCCAAGGATAATCCTGATGGCTCCAAACTGGCCAAGACAACACTGGTACCCATTGCTGAGGAGCATGTCTCGGGACAAAATGTGGTCAATACCCCTGATGCCTTTGATGTTAACTCAGAACAACTACAGCATCATGCATCCAAACCTAAAAACTTTGCAACTGACTGCATGGAACATCACATAGCAGCAACTAATCCAGAACTTTCCCAAAGGGTTAAAGACATTATCCTTGAAGCCCGCAGACCTTCAACAAGAAGGAACTATGCAGGAAAATGGAAAAGGTTTGTCATTTGGAGTGCTGAAAGAGGAAAAGATGTGTCGAATATAGATATTGCTAACATTCTGGAGTATTTGGCAGAGCTTCTACATACAGGCCTGTCCTACTCCTCCATCAAGATACATGCATCAGCTATTTCAGCAGAATACAGCTTTGATCCACCTGTCTTTTCACATCCTTTACTCAGGCAGTTCCTCAGAGGGATCAAGAATGTAAAACCTCCTAGGAAACCACCATTGCCAGCTTGGGATTTGAACTTTGTGCTAGAAAAATTGACACTCGCACCTTTTGAACCAGCAGCAACAGCAGAACTACAGCATCTATCATGGAAAACTGCTTTCCTACTGGCAATAACCTCAGCAAGGAGGGTTTCTGAACTTCAGGCCCTAATGGCAGTACACCCCTTCCTAATCTTCCACCAAGATAGAGTGTCCATGAGGACTAACCCTACATTTATGCCTAAGGTGGTATCCAGAGTGTCTTTAAACCAGGCAATCCACCTACCTACCTTCTTCCCCAACCCAAACAGGGGGGAAAGAATGCTGCATACCTTGGATGTACATAGACAGCTACGCTACTACCTGGACAGAACAAAAAGTAACAGAAAAACTGACCAGCTTTTTGTAGCCTATGCAACAGGAAGGGAAGGAAAAGCTATTTCCAAACAGACAATCTCCAAATGGATAGGAAATTGCATACGATTCTGTTACTCCTTTCATGGAAAACCAATTCCACAGAACATAAGGCCTCATTCTACAAGGGCAACAGCCACTACCACAGCCTTCTTACGAGGAGTGGCAACCAAGGACATCATTGAGGCGGCTACTTGGACCTCCGTGCATACATTTGCCAAGCATTATAATTTACCTCTGTATTCCAGATCCCGAGCAGGGTTTGCCACTGCTGTACTGCAAGGGATCCTAACCACACCATAATCTATTCTTCCTCCTCCCCTAGTTGGCTATGGTATTCTACCCAGTTGTTATGACTGCAGATGCATCCATGAAGGACATAGTACAGTTTTGTACCTACCGTAAATGTAGATGTCCGAACTGGATAGCATCTGCAGTCAGGATTACCCTCCCTCCTTCCCCTCTGTGGTACTCCTAGGGTATTTTCCCTCCTAATAGCTAGCTGGTGGGGGGAGTCTCTTATGGTGTATTTGTTTGTATATATGTACATACATGCTTATTTTTTGTGTTTGCCTTTTATTTTTTTTGGAAACATTGGCATTTATCCAAAATTTAGCCTTCCAAGAGGGCAACTGGCATCTGGGGCAAGAAACACTGAGGAAAATGGCGTCGGCTGATGCCTTTATACCCGAAGACCAGCAGAGATGACGTCGGGTGAAGTGCGACATCAGCCGAAGCCGGACCCGGACTTTGGAATCCGGCCGACCGAAGGGCTGCCTGACGACAGGACAACCCAGTTGTTATGACTGCAGATGCTATCCAGTTCGGACATCTACATTTATGGTAGGTACAAAACTGTACTTTTCGCATCCGCCTCTTCCCATGCTCTGCATCAGATACCTCTCTTCTGCCACCTGGTCAGCTGTCTCCTCAGGGCCTCCAGACTCTTCTACTTGTGGAAGCTCAGACTTCCGACACTTCCCTGGAGCACCCCACCGATGAGGTTCCTCGGAAGAAAAGGTGCAAAAGGAGGCACCTAGATTCCTCAGAGGAATCTCTCACTACAGATACAGACTTTGATGATCTCCATCCAACATCTCCTTGGGAGACATTTTAGAAATCTTTTGCCAAGAGAGGTGGCTGGCCAACCTCAGACTCCACCCTGGATGACTCAGTGTTCCTGGAGGCCTTCAGGACTGGCCCATCTGCATCCTGGGTGCCCCCACCTGCAGAGAACCCCTGGTGGAACTGGTGTCTACAAGGGGATTGAAGGAACCAGATGCTGCAAAGCCTGTTCCTAAAACAGCGGACAAAATTCTTAGTGCCCCCCCCCCAGGATAGACCCCACTGGAAGAAGGGTATCTCAGTAGATGCCATGGTGGTTGAGGCGGCCACCAAGAAAGAGCTTGCCCAGGAAAGATCTATCTATCCTCCTAACAGAGAGTTTAGGGCTATGGACAGATTTGGAAAAAGGCTGTACACTTCTTCCACTTTTCCCCTCAGAGCATTAAATTACCTTTCCCACTTTACAAGGCTACAGAGGGACTTAATTAAGGAACTCCCTAGGTCTGGCCCAGAGTCCATGACGGTGAAAGAGTGGACTTATTTCCCGTATGGCCACTCTGCAATCCATTTCCAAAGCATCCTTGAGGCTGAACTCATGCAGTTGACGGCACCTCTAGGGCGGCCAGTTCTGGCATTGCCATTCAGTGCCATACCTGGATGTGACTGTGTGATTTTGTGGAACTCTTCATATTTGTCAATGCTCCTTTTGACTGATGTCCTTCAAGGATGCATCTGCAGTCCTTACATATGGGTTGTCCTGCCTCAGGCAGCCCTTCGGTCGGCCGGATTCCAAAGTCTGGGTCCGGCGTCGGCTGATGTCGCCCTTTTTCCCGACGTCATAGCGCCTGGGGTATAAAAGCATCAGCCGACGCCATGTTACTCTGTCTTTCTTGCCCCGAGGTGCCCGAAGCAGAAGCAATTCGCAAGTGCCGGTCGGCCAGCTCCTGTGATTTCAGCTACCGAAGACTTCAAAAAAGCTAAGTACCCCGTTGGGGACTCTTTCTTGCTCAGCCGATGTCAGATCAAACGGTTAAAGTTAATAATTGTTTATCTTGTGGGAAACAAATACCTCATAAGGATTTCCACTCTTACTGCTTACCCTGCCTAGGCCCAGACCACGACGTCTCGGCCTGTTCAGCCTGTGCTTCCTTCAATAAACGCACTCTTAGGCGTCGGGCAGAGTTTGCAGAGGAATTTTTTGGGGACAATTTTTGTTATATCATGCCGTCGGAGCTTCCGACAGCACATTTACCCAAAAAACGAAAGGATAAGGACCGACACACACGGTCCGCGGTTTCGACCGACTCCACGCCTAGGCCTACTGCAAGTGTCTCAGTCTCTTCTGAAGCCGAATCTCTACCGCTTCAGACCGACGACACCGCACAACCGGTAACTTCGGTACCGGAGGCCATTCCTGAGTCGGTCATAGAATTTCCGTCTGAAACCGGTGCTCAGGAAATA
The DNA here is from genome assembly GCF_019279795.1 of Protopterus annectens. NCBI lineage: Eukaryota > Metazoa > Chordata > Ceratodontiformes > Protopteridae > Protopterus > Protopterus annectens. The sequence continues at coordinate 500,587,009 of NC_056732.1, forward strand.
TCCGACACCATTTCTGTTGATAAATCTACCCCAGCACGTGGGGCAGCCAGGCCTCCTGTATCCATGTCCATTAAGGCCTTTACACGGGCTAAAGCTGCTAAACAGCCAAAATCTCTCCCTCCCAAGGCTATTCCTCAGGGATCCACTACCAGTTCACAAATCTTAACCTTGGCTGAGGACCTTATTTCCTTAATCAGGGGCTCTCAGCCACATCCAGACAGGGGCTCTCAACCTCCTCCAGGCAAAAGGCCCAGGGTTGAGCAGACAGATCCCAGTCTTCTGATGAGGCCTCAGATGACTCTGTCCTTTCGGACTACCAGGAGGAGGCCCTTCCGGCCTATGAGGATTCTGATGCAGAGGAATCTATTCCCTCGGCCTCCCCACCCGAAGAGTTTTCCTTTGGGGAGACCCTTCACTCCTTGAGAGAGCATTTCAAATGGCAAGGCCAGGAATTCTCTGATTCCAGAAAGAGGTTAAGGACTTTTTGACATTTACCTCAGCATAGACCTTTGGCTATCCCTCCTGTTTTGAATGTTATAGAAGATGTGTACTTTGAGTCTAGTATTTCCCCCGACTCCCTTCCTCCGGCCCCTGTCAAACCTGACAGGTGCTACAGGGTCCCGGACTCACATCTATACCTTTACAAGGGCCACTCTGCTGACCCAGAAACTATTTCCCAGGGCCCTAAAGGGGTTACAAATACCACTGCCAAGAATCCACTTCCTTCTGAAAGGGAATCCATGAGAGCATTAAATTGTCAATTCCATATGATACAGTATCAAGAGTATCTGTTAGATGAATTGCATAAAAAACTGTCCTCACCTGAACCCCTAGACCGCAAGGCCCTTCAGGATCTGGTGCATAACTCTCAACAGGTTAGCAACCATTTCTTACAGTGTGGTTATGATGCATTGGAAGCTTCATGTAGGTCAGCAATGACGGGTGCAGTCATACGTAGACATGCTTGGCTGAAGGAACAAACACTGCCAGATCATGTTAAAGCAAAGCTTCTGGATGCACCACAGGAAAAACAAAAGTTATTTGGTTCCACGGCTCAAGAGGTCTTAAAGAAATTTGAAGAAAAGGCTAAATCTGTTCAAACAGTCAAAGATTTTCTCCAGGTCTAACCACCAAGATTCAGCAGAAATTGGCCTTCTAAGAATTGGTCCTTTCCGGACACAGACAGATTTCAGAGGGAAAAACAGGCGTAGCAGAGGTAGAGGGCAAGCTCGAGGCTCCTACAGAGGACGTCAATGGCAGCCTCCTACCCAGAGAGGTAGTGCAGGACCTACATCTACTGCACAAGGACAAACTCAATGACTTGACTTTCACTCCACCAACCAGGGCTCAATTGGAAGCACCTTTGGGCGGAAAGCTATCTTTATACTCAGAAAATTGGCACAGTATTACAAAGGACAAATGGATACTGCAAATAATAGACAAAGGATACAGATTCCATTTTCATACATTACCAAAAAGACAAGGCATGCCAAACCTGCCACCAAATCAAAGGGCAGAGGCTTTCAAGCAGATTTCCAAACTACTACAAATGAAGGCAATAGAAAAGGTCCCTTTCACAGAACAAGGCCAAGGATTTTATTCCAGACTATTCCTTGTTCCAAGAAAAGAAAAGCAATGGAGGCCTATTCTAGACTTGTCCGCACTGAATACTTATCTCATCGTGCCAAAATTCAAAATGCTGACCTTACAGCAGCTCCTTCCCATGCTGGGCAAGGGGTCCAGGCTGGTAACTCTAGACCTCAAGGAGGCATACCTACATGTCCCTATCAGACAAAGTTGCAGAAGACACCTCAGATTTCTTGCAGGTTCAGAGCATTATCAATTCTCAGCATTGCCCTTTGGCTTATCTACTGCGCCCAGAGTATTCACGAAATGCCTGGCATCAGTAATTGCACATTGCAGACTTCAGGGGGATTCAGATATACCCATACCTGGACGACTGCCTTATACAAGCGGACAGCCAACAAACATTGTTAAAACACTTGAGCTATGCCATCCGCCTACTACAGGCCTTGGGATACACAGTCAACTTTCAGAAATCAAGACTTGTTCCATCCCAAAGAATAATTTTTCTGGGTGCAAAGCTGGATACAAACACCCAAATGGCTTTTCTCACAGAAGAAAAACAAGAACAATTACCGGATTATTTCAGAAATCTGACAACACAAACCCAGCTGACTGCAAGGAAAATCCTGCAGGCCCTGGGTTTCATGGCATCTTGCATTCTGCTGATTCCACAAGCAAGGCTGCATATGAGGAAACTGCAATGGTACCTAAGGAGTCTATGGTCTCAACACAGTCACAGCCTAGAAGCCTTGATCCCCCTCATTCCATGCCTTCAAAAGGAATTTCTGTGGTGGGCACAAGCAAGTCAGTCAAACATGGGCCTACCTTTCAGCAAGCCTCATATCAGCCAAACCATTACAACAGACGCCTCAGACCATGGATGGGGAGCACACATGAAGGGCAGATGTATTCAGGGGCAGTGGACTCAAAAGGAATTGTGCCTGCACATCAACCAAAAGGAAATGCTGGCAGTGATACATTCAGTCGAGGCCTTCAAACATTTCCTGCATCAAGGTCACCTGCTAATAAAGACAGACAATACCACAGTTATGTGGTACATAAACAAGCAAGGAGGTACCCATTCCTATCCTCTTTGCAGGCTGGCAATGAATCTTTGGGAACTTTCCCTAAAACTCAATATACAACTGCATTCCCAGTTCGTACCAGGAAAAGAAAATGTACTGGCGGACAGCCTAAGCAGAAACACCATGGATCCACACGAATGGATGTTGCATCCAGACATTTTTCTTCAGGTAACACAATCTTGGGGAAGGCCGGACATAGATCTTTTGCCCCACAACCATCACCTGAAGAAATTCTGCACAAGGACATACCATCCTCAAGCATGGAAGGTGGACGCCCTATCCTTCAGCTGGAATGCTCTAACAGTATATGCATTCCCACCTCTTCCGTTAATAAACAAGGTCTTACTGAAGATCAGGACAGAACAACCAAAAGTGATTCTGATAGCTCCGGACTGGCCAAGACAACACTGGTACCCACTGTTAAAAAGCATGACACGCACAAACCCGTGGCCCCTGCCACAATGGCCACTTCTGACACAGCACAACTACAAAACTCTGCACTCCAGCCTGAAAACCTTGCAACTGACAGCCTGGAAAATACCTTGACTCCTCACCAGGATAAACTATCCAAGAGGGTAAAGGATATCATCATGGAAGCTCAGCGGCCTTCCACAAGAAAGGCATATTCAGCAAAATGGAAAAGATTTTGAACCTGGAGCATCACACAGGGTCAGGATCCGACAGTGATGAGCATCCCACATATCCTTGAATACTTGGCTGAAGTGCTCCATAATGGCCTTTCTTACTCATCCATAAAAATACATGCTTCAGCTATTTCAGCAGAGTACAACACTGATCCACCTGTATTTTCTCATCCTCTGCTAAGGCAGTTTCTAAGAGGGATAAAAAACATCAACCCTCCAAGGACACCACCAGTGCCTACATGGGACCTTAACTTCATGTTGGAAAAATTAACGCTACCCCCATTTGAACCAGCAGCATCTTCAGAACTACAATTCCTGTCTTGGAAGACTGCCTTCCTTCTGGCCATAACCTCAGCAAGAAGAGTATCTGAGTTACAGGCCCTCATGGCAGTACAACCATTTCTCATTTTCCATAAGGACAGAGTCTCTTTGAGAACCAATCCTTCATTCATGCCAAAGGTGGTATCCAGGGTCTCACTGAACCAAGCTATCCACCTGCCTACTTTCTTTCCAAATCCACAAAATAAAGGAGAGAAACTTCTGCATACCCTGGACATTCACAGACAGTTGTGTTACTACTTGGACAGAACTAAGACTTACAGAAAAACTGACCAACTGTTTGTAGCATACGCTGCTGGTGTACAAGGAAGAGCAATTTCCAAACAAACAGTTTCAAAATGGATAGGAAATTGCATTCGATTCTGTTACTCTTTTCATGGAAAAGCTGTGCCAGCTACCATCAGACCTCATTCCACCAGAGCAACAGCCACCTCCACAGCCTTAAGAGGGGTGGCTACAAAGGACATTTTAGAAGCTGCTACATGGAGCTCTGTGCATACATTTTCCAAGCATTACAACCTGCCTTTATATTCCAGATCCAGAGCAGGCTTTGCTACGGCAGTCCTGCAGGGCATGTTAGCTACACCATCCTTTTCTTAGGTCCTACCACCCCCAGCTTGGCTATGGTATTCTACCCATATGTAAGGACTGCAGATGCATCCTTGAAGGACATAGTACAGTTTTGTACCTACCATAAATGTAGATGTCCGATAGGTATGCATCTGCAGTCAGGGTTTCCCTCCCTCCTACCCCTCTGTGGTATTCTTTGGGTACCTATCCCTTTTTTTAGCTAGCTGGGGTTATCTTTTATGGTGTATTTGTTATTTATTGGTTTGCATGATTGGAATTTATTCATTTCTCCAAAATTTAGCCTTCTTTAGAGGGCACCTGGCATCTCGGGCAAGAAAAACTGAGGAACATGACGTCGGCTGACGCTTTTATACCCCAGGCGCTATGACGTCGGGGAAAAAGGGCGACATCAGCCGACGCCGGACCCAGACTTTGGAATCCGGCCGACCGAAGGGCTGCCTGAGGCAGGACAACCCATATGTAAGGACTGCAGATGCATACCTATCGGACATCTACATTTATGGTAGGTACAAAACTGTACTTTCCTCCCTCTTTGGACTAACTGTTCATGACATACTCTTCCGTAGTGAAAAAAATGGAAAGACCCTATCTGCCATCTGAATCTACTTCTCTACCCCTGCCAAGTTCCTTCTCCAGGAATCCGCGTGGGGGGAAGTTGTGTTCAGAAAATCTCAGGATCCTTCCCAGGACACTGAGATTTTTCCCCCAGGGGCAGACGGGGCAGTAATTTTAGTAGACACCACCTTCAGGACAGAGAGGGTCTGCTGAATCAGTGGTCTTGGAATTCTCCTTTGGAGAAATCCTTGCAGCATCCCTGAGGTCTTTCACTCCCTTCTTCCTCTAGGGACAATTGCAATTCAGACCAACAACTTGTCTGTTGTGCCGTATCTCAAGCAAGGTGGAACCAAGTCCTGTCCCCTTTGTTTAGAAGCAGTGAGAGTGTGGAAATGGGCTGTTTCTACCAGCCGCTTTCTAGTTGTAATGCACATTCCGGGGAGCACAACATATTGGCGGGCAGGCTCAGCAGAGTTCTGTTGATCAAAAATATATAGGTTTCTATCCAACTTTAAAACAGCTAATGCGCAAAACATAAATATTCAAAAAGAAAGAACGCACACGCTGTACCACAGCTGTAGACTTTGAGTATTGTCATTATTCATCACGGATGCTTCTTGGGTCCAACCTCGCATCCGAGCCGGCAACTACTGGACAGATCCAGAGCTCAAACTCCTTCCCTTCCTATAATCCCCTGCTGATCTCTAACCCTCAAATCTCATTTGCCATTGAAAGTTCTGGATGCATCTGAGCTCGAACGACTTCTCAGATAGGTGATTATTTTTCTTGCTTTTTTCTGTTTTCTATCTCTTTTTGTATTTTAGAGTTTCTAAATTAGTTTACCTCCCATAGCTTAGAGTTAGCTCTTCCTTTATTCTTGTCATGGTAGTCCCCTTCTCACCCTTTCTCCTTTTCCAAAAAAAAAAAAATCCTTTTCTTCTTTCTGATTTTTCTTGTGTGAGTGAATGAGTGTTGATTATGGCAGAGAAACCTTTCAGTTTCAAGCGTTGCTGCTCGTGTGGTTGGACGATGCCTTATTCCGACTCGCATGAGGAGTGTCTTTACTGTTTAGGAGTGACCCACCTGGAGGTTGACTGTGGCATTTGTGCCGCATTCAACCCCAATGCTCTTGTGGAGCACCGAACAAATTGCTTCTCAAGGGCTTGGTGCAGTGTGGTCACCTGCCATCTGAATCTCTTGCCAAGCCCTCTCAGGATTCTAAGAAGAGACCCCCTCTTCCTTACAAGGGGGTCTCCTTCAATCTCAAAAAAGCTGAGGCTGTCTGATCACAGATCCCCATATCTGAGTCCACCTTCTGTGGCTTCAGATCTGGGGTCTTCCGCTCAGAGAACCTCGGATTAGCTCCTCAGATCCGAGGGCTTGGCATCTCAGGGCCACTCAGATCTGTCTCAGTGCAAGCCCTTTCCGGATCTGATCCTATTGTTGGATCCGACCAGCATGCCATCGCAAGTCATCTGTTCTGAGTGCATTGGCAGATCCAATAGTCATAGGCAGCTCCTCCTTCAGATCCACCAAAAAATCGGATCTGAGACTTCGGACCCGGCCCTCTTCATGGGACCACTGATCTATTGGATCCAAGCCAGGATCCCCATTTAGGTTGGGCCATTTATCTGCATCCTCCAGACGTCTGTTACCTTCGGATATGGATAGGATGATGAGGAGCTTCCTCAAGGCCCAAATTGAGTTGGGCTTGTTGTCGTTCCCCAGCCCAGATGAACAAGGGACCTTCCACACCCACAGGACTCCACTCTCCTTCTGATCCATCCGGTTTTAGAGCATCAGTATCAGAGCATTCCAAGTGAGAGGCTCTCTGTGTCATGTATACTTCCCTTCTCGACTCCGTCAGAGTCCCTGGCCGGCTCTGTTCTGTGGCCCTCTGAGCAAGTTCTACGTATTCCCAGTGAGGCCAGTCCAGGTTCTCTAGGGGTAGGTTTGAGTCCTGAATTTTCAGACCGTTCCCTTCTGCCAGGGCTTCAGTACTCGACAGCTTGGGGCTGATATCATCTAAAGGCTTCAGTACTGCATCGGGGGGGGGGGGACCATCTCTCTTCCCAAGCGGCAGTGGGAGATGAGAAGGGGGAGCCTCGTTCAGTCCATTCTCCTCCTAGGAAGTAGAGGATCTTCTCCAGCTTGGCAGTCACAGCTCCTTCATCTCCCCAGCCCCTGTTGGCTTTTCATGGTGAGACCTCATCATCCTTCTAGGGTCAGCACTCCTACGAGCACCTTCAGATAGGCACTGCCCCACTTGGGGTTCCTGTCTCTTCCGAATCCTCCCTAGAGCCCACCCTAGACTAACTCCTTTGGAAGAGAATGTGAAAGAGGAGGCACCTGGACTCTCCTAGAGAGTCTGTCACCAAGGACACAGGTACCAAGATAGGATACTGGTCCTCCAGGCTGCTGTCTGAGGAAGTGTCCTTTGGGGACATCCTCGAAATTCTCAAGCAAAGAGTAGGTTGGTCTTCCCCCGCCCTGTCTTCCAAGGAATCCATGTTTCTGAAGGCCTTCAGGATGGGCCCATCTTCGACTTGTTTTTTTCCCCCCTGCCGAAGAGCTTGTGGATCTCATCACCAGCAGAGCTTGGAAGGAGAAGGATACAGTGGAACCGGTACCTAAAAAAGGTGGGCAAATCCGTCAGTCCCCCCCAGTGTTGAGGCATTTTGGAGTAAGGGCATCCCCGTTGATTCTATTGTGGTGACCACCACTATTAAGAAGGAGCTAGTGGAGCAGAGCTCCTCGGTCCATCCCCTGAATAGAGAGTCAGAGGACTGACCGATTTGGAAAACGCGTGTTTGTCTCCGCTACATTTGGACTGAGAGCAGTCAATTACATGGCACGTTTTACCCAGCTTCAGAGGGATTTGATGTCGGAACTCGCCACTTCCCTTACAGAGTTACTACTTCTGGAGTGTCTTAAGCTGGTCTCTCCTAAGTTTTCCACTATGACTTGCCTGGCTAATACTTCGATGAAGTTAATCTCCAACTCGGCAGAGCCCACCTCTGGAGTGGCTGGCACAGGTATTGCCATTAGACGGCATGCCAGGCTTCGCTTTTGTGGGTTTGCATAACCCATCAAGTTGTCTTTTACTACTGCTCCCTTTGACATTTTGACCTTGTTTGGACCGTCCGTCAGGGAAACATTGATCCGCAGTAAGCAGGAGGACAAGACTCTGTCTGCAATGGGAATCAAGTTTTCTCCTCCAACGATCTTTTTCTAAGACACAGAAAGGTAGTAAGAAACTTTGGTTCCACAGGATTCTATCCTCCTTCCAGGATACTCCCCAAGAATCCTCTTCCACAAGCCAGGGCAGTGGATTCAATGGTAGACGCCGCCCCTGAGGCAGAGGGAGTCTGCAGAATCAGGGCTCCCGGGAACCCTTCTCAGAGAAACCATTCCAGCACTCCTGAAGTGCTGCCAGACTGTCCTGCCATGGAGGCAGTCGTGGGATGTTTCTCCCTTCACCCACTAGCCTGGACAAGCCTCACCTCAGATCAGTTGGTGTTAAAGATTATTTCCAGGGGTTATCTCATTCCTTTTTTTCATTCCCCTTCCGATTCGAAAATCCTAGACGTTCCACCCCGCCAGAGGGAGTTGGCTCATCTCGAGGTTCAAGACCGTCTTCTAAAAAGAGCCATCAAAGAGGTTGCAACAGTACAATGAGGGTTTGGAACTTACTCTCGCTTCTTTTTGGTGCCAAAAAAGACCAGGGATCTGCTTTACATTTTGGACCTCAGTGATCTGAACCTGTCAGTCAAGAAGTCCAAGTTTTGTATGGTTACTGTTCAGTCCATTCTGCCTCTGTTGCACAAAGATGATTGGATGTGCTTAATGGATCTCAAGGACATGTACTATCGTATCAAAATTGGTAGGTGCTGCAGGAGACACCTGTGCTTTCGGTTAGGGGCCAATCATTACCAAATCAGAGCCCTGCCCTTTGGACTCCCCACAGCACTTCGGGTGTTTACCAAATGTATGGCAGTGGTGGCAGCCCATCTCCGACCGCAAGGATTCCAGGTCTTTCCCTACCTGGACGATTGGCTGTTTACGGCCCCCACAAGACATCAGCTATCAGTGGCTACCACTTATGCTCTCAATCTCTTTCACTATCTGGGAATCGCAGTGAATTTGCCCAAGTACAACCTTACTCTATGCCAAGATTTAGAGTTTATCAGGGTTCAGTTGGATATTATATTGGAGACTGCAGCAGTGCCCTTTCACAGAGTTCATCTTATCACGTCTCTTGCTTGATAATTTTAGAGTGTCCATCAGTCCATCTGATTCTACAAGTGCTAGTTTCGATGGTGGCTGCCATCCAATTAGTTCCTCTCGCCAGGTATCACACGAGAGTTCTGCAGTGGTCCCCTTGGTAGTTCAGTGGTCTGTTCAGATTCACCCCATGTCCATGACCATCAAGATTTCTCAGGTGTGCAGAAATCACCTTGCTCTTGGTGATTTCGGACTCAGGATCTAATTTTAGGCAGGCCATTTTGTCTTCCCCAACCCAAGGCCACAATGATTACAGACACCTCCCTGTTGGGAAGGGGGGGGGGGCATTTTCAGGGCAGGACTGTTCAAGGCACGTGGTCCCTCATAGAGACCAAATTGCACATAAACATTCTAGAGATGAGGGCAGTCCTCCTAATGTTGCAAGCCTTTCAGGAATGCCTCCCTCTAGGGACTATAGCAATTCAAACAGGCAAGCTTGGCAGTGGTCTGGTACGTCAACAAGCAAGGGGGAGCACAGTCTTATCCCCTGTGCAGAGAGGCCATGAGAGTATGGGAATGGACGATGTCTTCCAGGCACTTTCTTCTTGCAACTCACATTCCCGGCAGTTCCAGCGTGCTGGCGGACCAACTCAGCAGGTCTATCTTGAGTCCGTATGAGTGGTCCCTGAATTTCAGTGGAAAGTCAGATATTCGACTGTTGGGGTCAACTGTGTGAGCTTTTTGCCTCCTCATTGAACTGCAAATGCAGCAATTATTGTGCTCTGATCCCTCCAGCGGGGGAGCCACTCAGGGACACTATGATTCATGATTGGCCACCGGGACTCCTCTGGGCTTATCCTCCTACTCCTCTGATTCCCAAGGTCTTACAGAGAAAGTTCAGTGCCTGAAGACCCCTCTCATCCTCATTGCCTCCTCCTGGCCTCGGCAGACGTGGTTCTGTGTATTGCAGTGTCATCTGAGGTATTCTCCCCGGATATTGGATCTCATTTCCCACCCCTGGGGGCTTCCACTTCCCTATCTCTGGACTCTTCATTTAACCACATGGTTTCTCCAGTTCCAGTAATCCTTTTACTGTCCAGACTTCCTTCCCCCATGAGAAACATTTTGGCCTCTCAAAAGCCATCTACTACGAAGGTATATTCCAGTCAATTGGAAAGGTTTTCTATTTGGGCTAGGCAACATAATTTGGATCCCTTTTCAGCCCCCCTGATTCCTGATATCTTCTTTTTTTATTTTGTCTCCACTCTTTCAGGATGTGTCATATTTTTCTACTGTCAAGCTTCAGTTAGTAACCATTTCTAACTTCCACATGAATGAGGAGCCTTCTTTCTCTTCTAAACTGTGAAAAGTCTTTCTTAAAGGAGTTTTTCTCCTTAGACCACCTATTAAAGATCCTTCCCCGCCATGGGATTTGACCTTGATGCTGCAGTCTTTGACACAAAAGCCCTCGAGCCAGCTGCTTCTGGGTGATATCAAGTTTCCTGTCTTGGAAAATGGGGTTTTTAGTGGCCATTACTTCTGCCAGAAGAGTCTTGAAGCTGCAGGCTCTAAGCATTAAACCTCTGTTTATGATTTTTCACAAGGACAACTGTGTCCCTTAAGGCAAATCCCTTGTTCATCCCGAAAGTGGCCTTGGAGGCTAACATCAATCAGTGCAACTTCCAGTTTTCTTTCCTAATTACTCTAACAAAGGAAAATACATGTCGGATTGTTTAGATGTTCATAGGCATTACATTTCTATCTGAAAAGGACTGAGAATTTCGGAAGTTGGACCAGCTCTTCGTGACCTTTTCTCAAAATAGAAGGGGAATGGCGGTTACTAAAGTGACTGTTTCCAGATGGATTGCTAGTTGCATTTCCTTCATTTATGATAGTAAGCATGTGGAGTTAACCAGACCAGTTAAAGCCCATTCTACTAGGTATGTGGTTACGTCGGCGGTCTTGTTAGCTAAACTTTCCTTGGACAAGATTTGTGCTGCTGCTACTTGGTCTAATTCCCACACTTTTGTTTTGCGCTATAAGTTGGATTTGGTGTCTAGGAACAGGGCTTCCTGTGCTCCAGCATATCCTTCTTGAGGTCACCCAGGGCTCATAGTAGCTGTTTTTTCTGATCCATCCGTGGTGAATAATGACACTGATAGCACCAAATAGTTATGTACTTACCATAACTTGGAATCTGTGCTATCCACTGTCATTATTCATCACTTTCCCTCCCTCCTTCTCCCTGCCTTCTGGGGATCTGGTAGAGCTGTGACGGTTCCAATTTAGGATAGTTTGTTTTTCCTACTCTGAATTTTCTGGTCTCCTACTTGTTTAGCAGACTCGATCTGAGGGTTAGAGGTCAGCAGGGATTATGGGAAGGGGAGGAGCTTGAGCTTTGGATCTGTCTATTAGTTGCCAACTCAGATCCAAGACCCATCTGTGATGAATAAAGACACTGGATAGCACAGATTCCAAGTTATAGTAAATACATAACTCTCTTTCCTCAGATAGCGTCAACCCTGCTGTGACCTCTTTGCCTCTGCCATTCAGCAACAAGTGCAGTAGGTACTTGGTCCTCAGGGATGGTCACCAAGAGACTCTCCAGTCCATGCTTGGCCTCCTGGTCTTCTTTATACATTCCCCCCATCTTCCTCTGATTCCTAAATTTTTTCAGAAGGCATGCAGGTTGAAGAGCAAAGTGATCCTCATTGCCCCCTTTTGACCTCAACAAATTTGGTTCACCGTCCTGTGGTCTCATCTAATTTACGCTCCATGGACTCTAGATCCATGTCCAGAAACTTCATCCAGATCTTCACAACTTGAAACTAACTACATGGTTTCTCCAGTTCCAATAATGACTAGTCAATCAAGGCTTTCTTCCCCAGTTCAAAAGATTATCATTTCCTCCCATGAGTCTTCTACCAGGAAATCTATAAAAGTAAGTGGAAAAGGTTTTCCATTTGTTCCCAGCAGCATCACAGTGATCCGCATACGGTGCCCATTTCGGCGGTCTTGGACTTCTTAGCTTGTCTTTTTCATTTGGGGGCCAGCTTCTCTACTGTTAAAGTTCAGTTGGCAGCCATTTCTGATTTTCACATTGGGTAAAATGCTACATCTTTAGCTTCTTTTAGACATTACAAAGCCTTTCTCAAGGGTGCGGTTTCTTGTTTGACCTCCTATCAAAGATCCTACTCCTCTGTGGGATCTTGTTGGATGTTCTTCATGTTTCACTGTTGCAGTCATTACATTTGGGTAATCTGCTGGCAGGTTGCCCTCAGTCAGCCTGACTAACAAAGTCTTGGGTCCTGCGTCGGTTGCAGTCTCCTCTGACGTCAGGGGTATAAAACATGCAGCTGACACCATTTTATTCAGTCTTTCTTGCCACGCAGTGCCCGAAGCAGAAGCAGTTCGCAAGTGCCAGTCGGCCGACTCCTGGAATTTTCACATTCGAGTTTCAGGACCGAAGTCTTCAAACTAAAGCAAAGTGCACTGTTGGGGAAACTTTTTCTTGCTCCTTACCGATATCAGTAAAAGTTAATAATTGCATTACTTGTGGGAAGCAAATACCTCATAAGGATTTTCATTTGTACTGTATTCCTTGCCTAGGCCCGGATCATAATGTGCCTTGCTGTCGGTTTTGTGTTAGATTTAACCAACGCGCTATTAAGCATCGGTATAGTTTTGCTTCTAAATATTTTGGATCAAGATTTAATTATCCTGAAATGTCGTCTGTTAGCAATTTGACTACCGGAGTTCACAAAAAACGCAAAGAAAAAGACAGAGACAGACCATCTAGGTCCAAAAACTGACTAAGCTTCTCCTAAGCCAGTCGCAGGTTCGCCGGTACTCAGTGAGGTGCTTTCGCAGCCCTGGATACCCTTTTGAGTCACAGGCCTCTACCAAGACCCATTTGGAGTCCGGTATGCTGCGAGATTCTCAGAGTATTGAACCCGCAGATGTCTCTCCCTTGGATCGGTCCGGAGCCGCTGAGCAGGCACCGGCTTCTGAGGGTGTTTTCAGGCCTCAACATTTTTATATTAAACTGACGCCAGCCTCAAAAACAAGGTAAAAAACATCTTCTATGTCTAAAAAAATGACACATGAACCACGTGCTCAGGCCCCTATGCCTAAAAAACAGATGATCAAAATGGCTGAGGACTTAATTACCTTGATTAGGGGTTCCCAATCCCCCCTGCTAAGAGGCCTAGGCAAGGCACTGATTATGAATCTTCAGATCAGGTTTCCATTTCTTCTGATTCCTCTTCTGATCAGGAATTTCTGTTCCACCTTATGAGGATTCTGGTACAGAGGAATCCATCCCATCTGCATCTCCTCCTGAGGATTACTCTTTTGGAGATACTTTGCTTACTTTAAGGGAACATTTTTCACTGGGAAAGTCAGGACTTCTCTGAATCACAAAAGAGGCTTAGGGATTTCCTCCTTCTTCCTCAGCATAGGCCTTTGGATATACCTCCTGTGTTAGACCTTGTCGATGATGTGTTTTCGGAATCAAGCATGGCTCCTGATTCCCTACCTCCAGCTTCTAGTAAGCCAGACAGATATTACAGCGTTCCTGACTCTCACAAATTTCTATTCAAAAATCCTGCTGCTGGTCAGAGACTATTTCTCAGGGTCCCAAGGGTGTAAAGGCCTCTACAGCCAAAAATCCTACCGCCTCTGACAGAGATTCCAGGGCGCTGGATAAATGGGGAAAGAAGGTTTATATGTCTGCTACCTTGGCTATCAGAGCCTTAAACTGCCAGTTTCATATGCTTAAATATCAACAGCATGTTATGGGTTTACTGAAACAGAAAATGATGTTGATTTCTGATTGTATGGAAAATAGAGTTACAGGAATTATTGCATTCAGCAGAACAGGTTAGAAATCATACTTTGCAATGTGGTTTTGATTCCTTGGAGGCCTCTTGCAGGGCCGCAGTTACTGGATCTGTGATTAGAAGGCATGTCTGGCTCAAGGAGCAAAATCTGCCTGATCATGTTGAAGCTAAATTGTTGGATGCTCCCTTGCAGCATGATACTCTGGTAATAACGCAGAAGAGGTTTTAAAGAAAATGGAAGACAAAGCTAAATCTATGCAAACTGTAAAAGATTTCTTGCAAGTGCAGCCACCCAGGTTTAGTAGGCACTGGCCTACTAAAACTGGTCCTTTCCTGTGTCCAACAGAGCCACTCAAGACAAATCCAGCCTCTCAAAAGGCTCCAGATATCACAGGGTTCTTACAGGTCAAAGCAATGGGGTGCCTCCACCTCCAAATCTGGAGGAAATGAAGCACAACCCTACAGTAAGCAGTCTCAATGACTTCCCTCTACCATCATCAAGCACTTATCTTTTGGCAGCCCCCTTGGGGGGGGGAACTAGCACTTCATGCTCAAAATAGGCAGTTAATTACCCAGGACAAGTGGGTATTGAACTTAGTATCCCAGGGGTACAGATTTAATTTGCATACTTTGCCAATTCCAAATGGATGGCCAGATCTGCCACAAAATCAGTGGGCAGAGGCTCAGAAACGAGTAATGTCCCTCATGGGTATGAGAGCTATTCAGCCAGTACCAGAACAGGAAAAAGGACAAGGTTTTTATTCAAGACTTTTCCTGGTACCCAGAAAAGACAATTCTTGGCATCCAATACTGGACTTAGCGATTTTGAACACGTTCCTGGACATTCCAAAATTCAAAATACTGACTTTACAACAACTACTGCCTATGCTGGGCAGGAACGCTTGGTTAGTGACTCTAGACTTAAGAGGCATACCTGCATATCCCAATAAGGGAATCATGCTGAAGATACCTCCCCTTCAAGGCAGGTTTTTTTGCATTACCAATTCTCTGCACTGCCCTTTGGCTTATCTACTGCGCCCAGGGTCTTTACAAAGTGCCTGGCACCAGAAATTGCATTTTGCAGACAAAGAAGCATACAAATTTATCCTTATCTGGACAACTGTCTCATTCAAGCAGAGGACAAGGACACTCTTCTTCAACATCTGGCGCTTGTAAAAAGGCTTCTAACATGCCTAAGTTGCACAATAAACGAAAAGAAATCACAACTGGTACCCTCTCAAATAATTACATTCCTGAGTGCAAGCTTGAATACAACTGCCCAGATGGCTTACCTTACGCCAGACAAACAAAGGCAACTGACAGTATATTTCAAACAAATGGCAACAAAAACCCAGTTATCTGCAAGACAAATTCTGCAGGCTTTGGGGTTCATGGCATCCAGCATTCTACTAATTCCATATGCGAGACTGCATACGAGGAAACTTCAATGGTACCTAAAAAGTTTATGGAGCCAACATTGTCACAGTCTGGAAACAATGATTCCTCTCATTCTCTGCCTATAACAGGAGTTTCTTTGGTGGGCAGAGACATGTTACCAAAACAAGTGACTGTCATTCACTCTACCCCCTGCCACCCAAACCCTAACTACAGACACATCAGACTATGCTTGGGGGGAGAGGGTCACCTGGCGGGAAGATGCATTCAGGTCAAATAGAGCCCAAAGCAAATGCATCTGCATATCAACCAGAAAGAGATGCTAGCTGTTAAGAATGCTCTGACAGCCTTCGAGGACTTAATTCATCCAGGACAATTACTGGTAAAGGTAGACAACACCACGGTTATGTGGTACATAAACAAGCAGGGGGGGTACACATTTCTACCCCCTTTTGCAGACTAGCCATGGCATTGTGGAACACAGCTTTGACTTACCAAATACATCTTCAAGCTCAGTTCCTGCCAGGAAAACAAAATACTTTGGCAGACGACCTAAGCAGAAATCTTATGGACCCGCACGAATGGAAACTGGATCCACACATCTTCAGCATGTTAACACAGAAATGGGGGAGCCCAGACATAGATCGATTTGCCTCTCCCCAAAATTATAGTTTGGGCACGTTCTGCACAAGAACTCATCCCAAAAAAGCATGGAAAGTGGATGCCCCATCCTTCAGTTGGAAAAACCTATCAGTTTATGCCTTTCCCCCTCTGCCTCTTCTCTCCAAGGTCTTACTTAAAGTCAGACAGAAAAAAACAAAAATGATCCTAGTGGCTCCGGACTGGCCTCGCCAACAAGTGTACACACTTCTAAGGAATATGTCTCAACTTCCTCCTTGGTACTTGCCTCAAATACCTCATCTACTGTCTCAGCAGAACAATCACATTCTGTACACTCGGCTCCAAACTCTGAATCTTGCAGCATGGCTGATCATTTAATTATTCAAACAACACCTCTCAGTAAATCTGTGATGGATGTCATTTAGGAAGCCAGAAGGCCTAGTACTAGAAAATATTATGCTGATAAATGGAAGAGATTCTGTGCTTGGAACCAAGCACAAGGAACAGACACAGCAAAGCCCAATATTCCTCAGATTTTACAATATTTGACTGAGATGCTTGACAAGGGCCTATCTTTTTCTTCAATAAAAATCCATGCCTCTGCCATCTCAGCACATTACAACACAGAGCCCTCCCCTGTTTTCTCATCCTCTGCTTAAACAGTATCTTAGAGGGGCCAACAATTTAAGGCCTCCCAGAAGATCACCAGCTCCCGCATGGGACCTCAATTTTGTGCTGGAAAAAAACACACTGCCGCCTTTTGAACCAGCAGCTACTGCGGATATAAAATTTCTCTCTTGGAAAACAGCTTTTCTCTTGGCAGTCACTTCAGCAAGAAGGGTTTCAGAACTACAGGCTCTCATGGCTGTGGAGCCTTTTAATACATTTTACCCGGACAGGGTGTCTCTCAGGACCAATCCTTCTTTTATACCTAAGATGGTATCCAGTGTGGTTCTTAACCAGACAGTTCACCTGCCAACATTTTACCCAAATCCACAGAACAAGGGGGAGCGGATTCTGCATTCAGTGGACGTACACAGACAACTAAGATTGTACTTAAACAGGACCAAATCTCTAAGAAAGTCTGAGCAACTACTAGTAGCATTTGCTGCAGGGTCAGAGGGGAAGGCTATATCAAAGCAGACTATTTCTGAGTGGATAAGCCACTGCATTCGTTTCTGCTGCTTGCACCATGGTAAACCTGTGCCCAAGGGGATCAGGTCTCATTCCACCAGGGTTGCCTCTATCTCAGCAGCTTTTCTCAGAGGGGTTCCAACCAAAGACATTCTAGAGGCTGCTTCTTGGAGCTCTGTTCATACCTTCACAAAGCATTATCGTTTGCCTCTCTTCTCCAAATCCAGGGCAGGCTTTGCCACTGCAGTTCTGCAGGGCCTTATAGCCAATCCTCATGCTCTTTGGTTCCATCCTCCCATGCATAGCTTTGGGATTCTGCCCAAATGTAATGACTGCAACAGTGAAACACAAAGAACATAGTACAGTTGTGTACACTTACCATAAATGTAGATGTTCGAGTATATTCACTGTTGCAGTCTGGGTTACCCACCATCCCCCTTTTCTATACCTTTTTCTTTCCTTCACTATATACTAAAGCCTTTGTGGTGTATTTGCTGTTAGATGAAGGTAAAGTGTATGTTGCTAAAAGTGCATTTACATATATTTTTGCTTATTTATATATATATATATATATATATATATATATATATATATTTTTTTTTTTTTTTTTTTTGCTCCCCACTTGGGTGGCACTTGACATCTGGGGCAAGAAAAAATGAATAAAATGGCATCTGCTGCATGTTTTATACCCCTGACGACCTGACGTCTTGAAAGAGGAGACAGCAACCGAAGCAGGACCCAAGAGTTTGTTGTTCAGGCCAACTGAGGGCAACCTGCCAGCAGATTACCCAAATGTAATGACTGCAACAGTGAATACACTCTAACATCTACATTTATGGTAAGTGTACACCACTGTACTTTCTTCAAGCTCTGACCTTAACTCCCTTTGAACCTCCTGCTAAGGCAGAGTTAAAGTTCTTGTCCTGGAAAGCAGCCTTGTTAGTAGTAGTTATTTTGTCCAAGAGGGTTGCGCATCTTCAAGCATTGTCTTCCAAACCCACCATTTTATTTTGCATAAAACCAGATTTACTTTACGTACTAGTCCTTCTTTCTTACCAAAGGTTGCATCAGTAAACACCATTAATCAGTTAATCTCCCTGTGTTTTTTCCCAAATTTTCAAAGTAAGGGTGAATATATGTTGCACCTCTTAGACATGCATAGACAATTGTGCTTCCTACCTGGATAGGACAAAAATGTTTAGAAAGTCTGAATATTTGTAGCTTTCTCAGATTTCAAAAAAGGGAAAGCTGTTATCAAAACTACTATTGCTCGATGGTTAGGGGATTGTATTTCTCATGTTTATTTGTTGAACAATGCTCCTTTACCTAGACCAGTCAGAGCTTATTCCATGTGATCCATAGCTGTGTCACAGGCCTTCTGGTCCAGAATTCCCTTAGAAAGTATTTATGCAGATGCTTCATGGATGAATTCTCGCACCTTTATTTTGCATTACAACCATCATATCCAGGAACAGGGCTGCTTTTGGCTCTGCAGTACTCTGGAATATCCTTCCATGAGGTTGCCCAGATTCATGTAGCTGGGGACTCTGTCCCACAGGTTTGATGAAGACTGAACAGTTAATCCTACTTACCATAACACACTGTTGCCTGCTTCAATCTTCATCAACCCTCTGTTCCCCCTTCCTGATCTCTGAAGGACCTGATGGATAATTCTTAGAATTGTTATGCCTGTTTTGAGCTCCTGAGCATTCTTTTAAACTCTTAAGTATGTATTTTTTTTCTGAGAACACTGGCAGCAAACTTTGAGGTGTCTGAGAGGAGCTAGGCAGTGTGGGTAGGGTGGGAGGAGCTCTAGCTTGGAATCTTTAGCTTGCTTATGGCCGAGTTGATTTTGAGGTCAGAATAGAGACCCACAGGTTTGATGAAGACTGAAGCAGACAACACAGATGGAACATTATGGTGAGTACATAATTTATTTTTTTTAAGTTTGTAGGCAACTGTAAACTCGTAGCTGTTGATCTTCCACTTAGTCACAGTTGCTTCAGCATGGGTTTGACATTGTTAAACAAGTGGTGGTCTCAAAAGTGTGAAAAAGTAACTGTAGTTAATTCTGGTAAAACTTTCTCCCACAACATATAGGTGATGCACCTCTCCATTCAGACACTTCCGTAAGACATCTAGTCACTCTTGTTGATAATAGCTTTGTGATTTGTTCCCAATGCCATCAACTTGTATATCGTAATGTTTGCACAATCCTCAGTGCAGCAGTCTTAACACTGTACTGTCCCTTTCAGTATACAGACCCTCAGCCATGAGTGTGTCTCAGCCAGCAACAAGAAGAGCAGCTGTTTCTAGTTCTGTATTACAGAAACTGTTTATTTTTCTCATTTTTTCTATAGATTTTGTAATTTGTGTATGTAGCCCACTATTTTGAGGCATCTTTTTATCATCTGTTAAATTCACCTTTCTGTAACCATTTGTGTATTAAATCCTGATAAATGTTCTTGGAGTTCTCCATACTTAACCACTATATTTGTGGGTTTTCTAGTTTTATTTCTTTTTCTTCTCTTCATTTTTATTTATATTCTTCCTTCGTTTTTTGGTACTTTCAGTTGTTGTTGTTTGATTCTTGTCTACTTCTGGTTTAATTTCCATCCCCACACCTTTTTAAAATGCTTCTGCTAAACTAAGCAAATATGTCATCTTAGATGTTTAGGTCCAGTAAAATCAACAGCTATGTATGTAGTCCTGCAGTTGTAGATCTTTACATGTAATCAGTTTACAGTGCAAGATATATAATCTTGGCATCCATTGTCTTTATATATCATTTGGTAAGCATGAAGCATTTTTTCTTGTTTTTTGTCCACCTTGATTTAGTGCTGTTTGGGGCAGTCAGTCACACCAAAGCTGCAAGTTAGAACAGGAAGAGTAAATTGAGTCATGTCAAGAACTTTATTCCTAGATGTCAAGGCAGTTTTCAGTATAAGTTTTAATCCCTTGAAGCATTCCTTAGAAACTTTGTTCAAGTTTTATTATCGATCCTTCATCTATTCCAGAATATTTATACACGCCTTCATGTTTAAGTTCCTTTATTTCACCTGCCTGTCCCAGATTGATATTTTTGGTGCTGTCGCTTTCCTGTTCTAAATATTGCTTTTACTCATTTACCAATATCAAGTGTCATTCTTGTATTGTCTGAGAACGTTTTAACCATTTGCAGTTGTATTATCAGATCCTTATCTGATTAACTCCTTTGATTTCCAGAAGCATCTCCTTTAGATACATAGAAGACTTAATTTCCTCTTTACTTGTCTCTTCAGACCCATTATTGAACGTAATGCCTCTTTTGATTTGTAGCTGTCTAAACATATCACTCAACTTGAGAGATCTTAGAGGGGCCCAACTAAAAATATCAGTGGCCTCAAAAATCTTGGTTATCAGAATGGACTGGTATGCTTCCTTTCTATATTCAGTTTCTTACATACTTTTCCATGTGGATCTGTATCTAACATTTTGAACCATGAAAGAACTGATCCTCTTTGACCTTCTATTCCTTCACATAACAAAATGGTTCTTTAAATACCAGTTTAAAGAAAATAATTAGGGCTATAAAATTTTATTTACTAGCTGACTGTTTCATTTTTTTTTATTAAATATAAGTTGTCTTGAGAAGAAAACAACTTTGACTAATTAAAAGTAATTTACTGAAAATTATTAAAAATGTTCTAAATTTAATAACCGACTCTAAAATAATGGGGGATAGTAATGCTGTGATATTTCGACTCAGCAGTTTCAGTTTTAATTCTGTTCATTCATAAGAGTCATTATTGCTAATTCAACATAGATTTAAATTTATACTTATTTTGTATTAAATTTGATAAAACTATCAAAAGTATATCATCAGTAAAGTTAGTAGCCTTGTTTCCATTAGTTGCTGTTATGATGTCACCAGCAAATAGAAAGATTTTCGATTCAATAGCATTATCCATTGTATACCCCCCCCCCCTTTAATAAATGATTGTTGTCAGTAGGCATCTCTTCATGTCCTGGTTTTACTTTTGCTTGAAGCTGTGCACTGTAGGGCCGAAAGATCATATGTTTTACTGAAGGCTGCAGTGTCACATTACTGGTGAATTTTCTGTAATGCATTTTTAAATCATCACTTAAGTCATTTGCACACACACGTTAATAGAGCATAAACTGTATTAACATTTTGTTTTAGTTTACATACATTATGCATTACATAGATGTTTTCTTTATTATAGCAAGTCTCACTTAGTCCAACATTACATAAATTGCTCAATTCCTGCCTTCCTTTAAACCTCACTCTTTCTCCTGAACATTACCCTGCACATATTTCCCTTAAGTTCCATTTATTTGTATGTAATTTGCAACTTCCCTTATCTAAAGATCCCACATCCGTTTTTCTCTGTTCTACAATATTCAGTACTTCAAATGCAGTTGGTTTATATTTTGCTTTCCATTTGCTAGTAATTGGAAGCCAACAGAATTAAACTTCATACTGCCTTAATATGTCTAGGCAGTTCTGATCCAGTGTCCCATCTCAAAAGGATAGTTTCCTTAGTTACAACCTTTTGCTCCCCCAAAATTTCTGATGGAGTATTTTGCAGTGATTTTTTTAATCTCTCAGCTCATTATACTTCCCAAAAATATGTTCCCAGTTACCTCTTTTCTTTCCCATCTCATCTTCAACATTTGCTCTCTACCTGCGGAAAAAGTCTGTTTGAGGCGTAGAAATATCTGTGCAAACACATCCAAGCAAAAATCCAAAATCATCTGGACTTTGTTGCATACCGGGAACCATACAAATGTCCTGTCATTGTCCTTCTGTAAATTCTTTCCAGTCTCTCTTCCCAATCTGTTCTGTCCTCCTGTGATTGATTCTTATAGCTTTCATGCAGTATTTTAGATGCCTTACTAATTGTCATTTAACAGCAGCTTCTGTTCTAGACTCTACTAAAAACTCCATCCGAACAGGTCTTTAACTTAGGACTCTCTAATCCCTTTCTCTTTACTTGTACTCTGATATCATTCCCTCATAGGGAAGCAGTCTGTAACCTACAGTCCAAACTTCGTCTCATCCCACTCGATTACCTTTTACCTTTCCCTATTTATTTTGATTCCTTTGCCAGTTTTCTCCAGTTAGTTCCAGTCCCTGTTGCCTATTTCCTGTACCCCCTACTTATGGTCACCCCTGTTGGCAAAATCTCCTTTCTCAATTTCCATGCTGGCTTAGTTCTTAGAATACTTTCTGCTGCTTTATGAAAATAAAATTATGTATGGCTGTCCTCCAAAATCCCACTTTTCTGTTTTTTGAACTCAAAAAATAAAAGTATAACCAAATACTGTGAAATGTAAAAAGAATCCAGGCCACCTTAATGAGGCAGTACAGTCTTTATATCGAAACCACAAATACAAATATGAGCGCTTTCGTCTACAAGCTAGACTTCATCAGATTGGGAGGCTCAATGTATCCCACTTAATGCTTGTCGTCTTCCTCTCTCAGATAAATTCCTTTAACTCTTTATTGATTGTTGTCCACAACTTTTCCTCTTTTGGATAAAAATTTGCCTGACCTGCATATCAAACTAAAGGGACTAAAAACATTTTCACTGCTTGTATCTTAATAACCTTATCCATAAATAAGAACTTCCAGTTCCTCAGGTTTTATATTACCCTTTGTTTATTGTTTCCCATATATCCTTAGCTGTCATAGCAGAAGCCTTTGTAATCCTTACTCCAGAATACTTAGCTGTGGGTATTGGTGAACTAATTCATGTGTGGCTACATAATTTACAGCTGTATACCTTTTGTTAATCTTCATTAATTTTATATCCCAAAAAGATATGAAACTGCCTGAAAATATTGCATATCATCAAAATGTCCTTTGCTGGATTTATCAAATACAAAATAATATAATTTGCAAATGAAGCCAACTTTTCGTGATTACCCTGCCAATTACATCCTTGAATTTCCAAGTCCCTTGTTTATTTTGCCAGTGGTTCTAAATACACAGCAAAGAAGAAAGAGGACACACCTTGCCTTGTTCTTCTGTTCAGACGCAACAGAGAGGCACACTCCCAGTTCTTGCCTCAGATCTTTCATATATCTTCCTAATTAACCTTATTGTATCGGAGGATACAAATTCATCCATTGCCATACTCCTAAAATCCTAACTTACTCTGCCAAATGTTTTCTCTGCATCAAAACCACTACCACCAGCAATGGTAATTTTCATACATTCTGCTTCCCTATGGATAACCATTCTATTAAAAAATTCAAATGTTTGCCTGCCCTCCACAAAACCACATTGTTCTGTCACTTTTGGAAACACATTTGCCAATCTGTTTGCTAGTATTTACACAAACATTTTATAATCATAGTTTAAAATTGAAATGGCTCTATATGATGCTGCTTCTGACAGGTCTTTACCCTCTTTGGGTAATACAGTCACCACAGCTTTCTTCCAAGATACTGGTGCTTCCCCTCCTTTTAAAATATTATTCAGCAATATCTCCCAGATCTTTATCACTTTTTTCACTCCCAACTTCCACAGGAATGCAACCTGATCCTATTCATTCAGTTTATCTAATCTGACATGGTTCATGAGCCCCAGCTTGGATCTTGTCTGGCCAATTTAGTGCACCAGCCTTGAGCCCTTCCTAACTTTTTACACAAAATGCCTTGCCCCTCTGTGAGTAACTCTGATTTTATTTTCCACCTGTTGGAAAAGTGTAGTGGATCTCACCAAGTAAGTGTTCACCTCTTAATGGCTAATGATTTTTATGAAAATTAGTAGTTGTCAGCCTATGGCCATTTAGTATTTAGTACAGTAAGAGTAGTACTATTTTTTGCTTCAAGTTCGAAAAGTTTATATTAAGATTCTAGTCAGCCCTTCTGTTGCTGGCCTCATGCCATCTTTTCTTTTCTGTCAGACAGTCTTGGGACAATGCTTAGCTTGTAGGGTATTTTGTTTAGTGCTAATTAGGTATTGTTGTACCTTCTACTGTCATAGAATTTTTTAGTTGTTTAGTATTTAGGATTTAGTAGATATCTATGTATAGGCTCTTTAGGTTAGGATAGTGGTGTTTGTCATTTAGTCAGAGTTTAGTGTTGTCTAATTCATAGTGTTTTTGCAACTTAACATGGACCAATAAGCAAGTTTCAAAAAATGGTCCAAATGTAGGCATAAAATTCTCCCCCAAGACCCCATGAGTTAGTCTTTTTGGAGGGAGGTGCTCCTTAACTCTTATAACATTTGTGCTGCCGCTGGGTCCAGATCATTATGGGTTTATAGGCAAGTACTAAGCTAGCTTTCCTTGTGGTCCATCTTAAGCCTGGCCAGTTTCCCTTTTTTGAAATAACCTATCCCATTTGGTTATAAATTGGCCTTACCCATCCCATGGTCAATAATTATATATTACCCAATGAGAATTACTGGGATCGTATCCTAGATAATTTGAGAGGATCCATGCATGGGATAAAGCATTTAGGAGCCGTCTGTCCATTAGTTGTACGGGGGCAATCCAGGGGTATATTTTGTGTTTCCCATCCGTAGACCCAAGTTGCGCTTGAAAATGGACAGGAATGAACTTTGTTATATGTGGATGAGGAGTCTGTTCCGTAGCAGCAGTATCCTCTACAAGATATACCTGTTCCTCCAAAATGTTCTGTTGATGTTGTTGAAGAGGTTAAGATCCCTAGAACAGGTATTTCTGATGCCATTTGACTTGCTGATGTGCAGTAAGTCCATCAGTAGTGGGTCATAGGATGCCTTGTATGCTAGACACAGGCCATGTCTTAGCAGTCTGTAAGATACTGAGTACAATAGCCTCTCAGTTAACCGGCACCCATTGGGATTGGTAGATGCTGGATAACTGTAGTTTCCGGTTGCTTGAGAGTTGCTATTAAAACCATGCCGGACTAATACTGTACCCAATACTATTTGTTTGGTTTGATTTGTTCTCAGGTTGGGGGAAAGGGAATTTATTCCTATCTTCCTTTTTAAAACTCTAAAAACATAAGGTATGTTTCTGCGGGGGGGGGGGGGTGTTGGGGATAAAGTGCAGTACATGAAAACTGTACTTTATTTCTTCGATTATATTTTTCCGATTGCTGAAGTGCCAGTTGCTTGAGTTCCTGTTAACTGAGAGTTTACTGTATAGTGACAGGGCAGTGTATGCCCTGCACCCCCCACATCCCCGCTACTTAGATTTACCAGCTCAGAGATCGCACTCCATTGAAGTAAAGGGAAGAATTCCCTACGGCGATCTCCATTCACTTTTGCGATCTCTACGACATTCGCTCATTTAGTGTCACTCAAACTGTATTTGCTGAAGTCGGTTTTCGTTCGAATAATATAGACCCGACTTGAATCTGGTTTTGGAAGCCTTGTCCAGACCTCCATTTGAACCAGCCACTTCTGTAGAGTCGAAATTCTTGTCATGACTAACTGTTCTGTTTGTAGCAGTCACTTCAGTCAGGAGAGTTTCAAAGCTCCATGCCTTGTCTCCAATTTCAGCATATATATATATATATATATATATATATATGTATATATATGTATATATATATATATATATATATATATATATATATATATATATATATTTTTTTTTTTTTTTTGTAAGGACAGGGTTGCTAATCCTTCCTTTCTTCCAAAGATAGCTTCTAAAACGCATTTGTCTGCAGCCCACTCACCTTCCAATGTTCTTTACAAATTACCAAAACAAAGGAGAACACATCTTGTATACATAAGGTGTTCGAAGGCAACTTTGCTTATGTCTTCATAGAACAGCTTCTTTCAGAAAAGATGAGCAGTTATTTGTTTCCTTCACAATTGCCTGATTGGGCAAGGAAGTTTCTAAGATTTCTGTCTTCAGATAGTTGTCAGACTGTATCTCCTTTATTTATATCTCCAGGAATAAATTATTGCCTGTTAAGCTTAAACTTGCTTCACTACAGCAGTTTCTATCTCAGCGCCTTTATCACAGCACTGTCCTTAGATGAGATTTATCAAACTATCACTTGGTCATCAACTCATGCATTTGTCAAACATTGCAAATTACAGCCAGGTTTTCCTTTGGGGGCTTCCATCCTGAAGGGTGTTCTGTCTTGAGGCCTCCACCAGCATCTCTGAGATGGTTTGTGTCCAGGAGCTGGGAATTCTGACACACATGTTGGATCAGACAAATTGAATAAATTAGAAAGTTATGTATTTCCAATAATGAACAGAGCCTTTCCTTCCAGTCCATCCATTGTGACAACCCATTTTCCTTCCCGCTACCATTATATGTATTGAGAACTTGTTATCCTAAGTCAAAGATGGCACAGATGCACTTAAAAAGTACAGATGTATTTAAAAAATAGGCACCAAACTCAAGTCTGAGTTGCTCAGGAAGGAACAAGGCATTTTGGGCAAAAAGTAAGGAAGAGCTCAAGGCTGGAGCTTGAGGACCCATACCATATTGGACAGACCAGAGTGAAAGGGTCTATCATTATAAGTGCATAACTTTACTTTCCTGGAGACTTCCCCACAGATTGATTACATGTCTCCATTTTTCTCTTCTTTTCTCCCGTCTTAACTATTAATTGTTGAACCTCGTCTTCCTCTAATGGTGGCGTTGTCCATATTCCTCTGCTTTATATACCATTTTCATAAAATTTCTGAATGTTTCTAATACCTCTGTAGGCTCTCTGGTTTCTTTTCTTGTCATAGGCTCCCCAAGTTTGGCAACAACCCTTTGTACTTTCTGTTGCCTAAGTCATTGTTCTAAAAGTTTTGTACTCTGGAGCCATTATCAAACATAGTTGCTTAACAGTAATATTTGTTAACTTGTACATATTATCCATATAATACTTATTTTCTCTTTAGCACTCTGCACTTGCTTCTTCTCTTATTCATTGAGATTCCCTTTATTCTGCAATACTTTGGCCTTTGTCAGCCCCTCTAAATAATTCCTAGTACTTCTTAACCATATGTCTTTTTCTTTTATCTTTACCCTATTTTTAAACTCTGTTTTCATTTTATGTTCCCCACTAGCTGTCCCTTCCCAATAAAATGCAGTCTTTACTAATAGCTCTTGAGTAATTTCCACTACCTATTCCTCAGATTCCTTTCTTTTTAACAAGTAGGTGGGAAAATGATTGTCTCGTTTTTACTTCATTACCCTACTTTTTATTTTTTTATTGGTGCATAATCTGAAATAGTTATTGGATATGTAGTGAAACTTTTAAGTCTACACTCTCCTGAGCAGTAGAATTTCTATCCATTCTAACCCAGTTTTTTACTTTGGGGAATAATATGTAAATTCGATCCAAGTTTCTACCACTGAATTCCTGTCTTCCATACCATTTTTTTCATAAATTCAGAAATGTACCCCCTTTTGTTATATTTTCTCATAGGTACCCCGGATAAGCTTCATTATTGCTAATGAAGTTCCAGTCCCTACCTATAAGTAATATTTCCTGTTGAAAGCTGACTATTTCTCCCAAAATTAAGGTCCATAAGTAAGTTTTTTAGTAGAATATAAATACATGCCAATGTAATCCTTGTCACTTACCAGTAGCCCCTTACTACCTCAAATCTACCTTGTCTTTTTTTTCCCTCTTCTATCACCACTGGTTCCCCTCTAGAAATTAGTATTAGTACTTTTCTTTACTGTTTTTTTCCTCCAATTGTTTGCTGAATATCTGGATACCAAGACACAAGTGAAAATGTTTAGTCCCTATAAGTTTATGTACAGGTAATGCATTTTTTATCATCAACCAGCGAAGTTGCAGACAGTAATTAATACAGTTGAAGGGTTTTATCTGGGAGTTAGGTGAGCAAGGGCCATTTGGGATAAGTTGATCCTTCCAATAGAACAAGGTGATTTAGAATTACCTGATTTGAAGTAATATTTTAGAGCCGTAGAGTTAATGCTCCTATACATACAAACAGAAAGCTATAATTCTAAGTGGTCAGAGATGATGAAGCAAGGGGGAATTCAAGAAATTAGGAGAGAGTAGTATTTTGGGTAAAGATCCTTAGAGGATAGCAGCCATACAGAATATGTATAAAGTAGCTAAGTATTCTAAGAATGAAGCCAACACAAGAAAGGAAAAAGGACATTCTGCCAACAGGGATGACTGCAGTTAGGGGTAGAGAGAATAGGCAAGAGGCGTCTGAAATTTGCTGGAGAAAACTAGCAAATAAAGCAAGGTATACAGAGCAAATAACGAGAGAGAGAGAGGGGTAATAGAGTGGGAAGAGGCCAAGAAGACATCTGAACTGAAGTCTAGAAAGACTGCCTTCCTCATCAGGGATTGATATCGGAGTATAGGCAAAGAAAAAGAGGAGAACCCTAAGTAAAAGATCTGCTCTGGTAGATATTTTAGTTGAATCTACAACAGAAGCTGCTGTTAAAAAATGATAATTAGTAGAACTTATAAAATATTGCATAGAAACTATAGGAGTCGATCAGAGAAGGTTAGAAAAGATTGCGGGGAGAGTTTGGATAAGTAACTCCCAAGGAAACAGTGGGAGAACATATGACTCCTAAATATGCACCAAAGCCTAGAAGAAGATTTAGGATTTTTGCTTGGAAGTATTTGCATAGCTATTTTCGTACCCCAAGCACTCAGGTAGATGACAAATGTTGGAGGTGTGATGTAAAAGAAGTAACTGGGATCATATCGTTTGGGAGTTTAATGAGTTGGCAGACTTTAAAAATTCCCCACTTTAAAAATTCCCCTTCAGAGTGACATTTTTTGAGAGCTGAGATACAGGATCTGAATTAACTAAAGATAGTAAGGTCTTGAGTTTCATTCTGGTGGCTGCCAAAAAAGCAATTACTAGAAAATAAAAATCAAAGTCTAAAACAGCTGAATTTGAAGTAGTGAATGGTTTAACAGAGATAAAAAAAATAGAAGTGGGGTTTTAAAAAAGGGTAGGAGCAAATTGCACAGAAAAATGGAAATTGTGGGTACAGTACATACAAAGTAATGTTTTGAAGAAGGAGTGTGGTTAAAGGGAAGGCAGGAATTGATCTGTTTATTTATTGGATTGGTGATTGTCTAAAAATGTTATATATAGTGTTTATAATGCTGAACATGTTAGCATGGTTTGTTTTATTTTATACAAGTGAATGTTTGCCTATGTCTTAAATGATAATTCAATAATGGTGTTAAAATGTTCTGATGAAAATCCATTCTGAAATCCTTTAAGTTCACATGCTCATTTCTTTCCAAATTTGTCTCATGTCCATTTCTATTTGCACTCTGCATTTCTTAATATAATCAAGGTCTCTCTTCCTTTTGCCTATACCTGTAAGACCATTTACATTCCAAGTTAATATGGATAGAGTCGCCATTATGACAAAAAGCTGTTGATGTCCTCCTATTCGTATGCTGTAGTATTTATAACATGGGGGAGTCTGCCCCTGGCTGACTCATACGTCCGGCCAGTTTACAAAAGTGTAATGTTACTGTGAGGTTTGTGCGATACCACACATCAGCTAGTGTACATCGGCCATAAAGAGACTGGTATAAAGCGGACGTCAGCATGTACCAACTTCAGAACTTTTTTGCTGCCTGTCTAGTTGCCTGTTGTTGTTTGCTAAACAAGTCATGAACTTTAGTTCAGATAAATACCCCGTTTGTTTTTTTGTTTGTTTTTAATTTGGCTACTGTATTGTGCTGTGATTACATATCAACTAGGAAGGGCAGGTGTCAGTGTGGAAGGCAGATTCTACATAAGGATTTGCATGATCTCTGCTTGTTTTGCTTAGGCTCAGACCATGACCAATACCACCTGTGCTGTCAGTTAGGCCTTTGTACCCCAAACCCTTCCCAGTCGTCTAGCTTCCCTGAATTTTGAGAATCTGTGCCTTAAGCATTTAACGTGAGATAGAAGGTGGCATTGGACCTTTTAGATGAGGTGCAACCTAAAAAAGCCAAGAAGTCAAGGCCTAATCTTCCTGCTGCTCCTCGTCCTTCAGGCATCCCTCCTGAGGCCAATGTGAGCCCAAAGACCATCCTGGAGTTTGGTAGACATCCTTTGGATGGGTACCACAGTGGAAGTTGTGAAGGACCCTACCAGCACATCCGTAAAGGAATTGCAGGTGTCTGACTCGGGCATAGAGGGGGAAACAGCTTGTAATTACTGAAGGCTTCCGTGGCGTCACCCAAATCATTGCGTGGGAAGATGTGCCTATGGACATCGTGGAGTGCAGACAGATGTCTGGCCCATCCACCTTCCTTCCACCAGATGGAAATTCCTAAAAAAGCAAAAAGTCAAAACTAAAGACGTTTCTCCAGTTCCCAAGGATCGAGTACCAGATTGCCAGGCCTTGTCCCAAGGCCTTTTCAGTACCTTTAGGGCCCTGTCAAACCTAGGCTCCTCCTTTCTCTCTTCCTGCCTTTCCTCCCTCCACTCCCTTAAAGAGGACTTCTGAAGACATTTCCTTAGATGATGAGGAATCCTCAGGAGATGAATCCCTGGCTTATTCAACCCAAACTTTTTCTCCTTTGGATAACCCCTCATCAGAAGAGGAATCTAATTGTACGTATTCTCCTGGGAAGGATATTTCCTTTGGTGACACCATTTTGAAGATGAATTCTTCATATGAGTCTATTGCCAAATGTCTTATGTACAAAAGAAGTACTGTGACCTTCAGATGGACTCTTCCATCTGCCATTCCCCCTGTCCAACCAGCTTTCTTAGATGCCTTTACAGCTGCTTCTAAATGCCCAGACTCCCAGCCTTCAGCTCCCAATTCCTCATTTATATTTTATAAGGTGCCTGAGGACTCCAAATTCCTCTTCAAAGCCCCTTCTACAGACCCAGCTATCATTTCAATTTCTGTAGACAAGGCATTCAGATTATTGCCTTCTACCTCCTTGCTTCCCTCGGATAAGGAGAACAAAGTTGTAGAGAGACTGGGGGGAAAAGTATATACCTTTCCTACTTTGGCTTTAAGGGCGATTAATTATCAAACTCATAATATTCTCTAGCACTGTTATCAGATGCAGGAAAACTACTTTCTGAGCTCTCTGATTCTTCAACCAAAGCTAAGCTGTCCTCCATTCTCAATTCTTCTGCCCAGGTTACAAGGCACTCCAAGTGCAGTTATGATGCCTTGGAGGCCTCAGCCAGGGCAGCTGCATTTCTCGGTCTGTCCTGAGAAGGTATTCTTGGCTCAGGCTTCAACCCTTGCCCGATGATATTAAAGCCAAGTTAATGGATGCCCGTCTGGACAGCGAAGCCTTGTTTGGAAGCTCGGCTGCAGAATTATTTAAATCTCTCTCAAAAAAAAAAAAGGCGAGGAGCTCCATCACTTAAAACATGTGCATTTCCCCTGTCCCCAGGTTCCAGTTTAATTACCCTACCAAAACTGCTTTTGTCAGAAAGCCAGCTAGGCCACCTTCTACTAAAGGTAAGAAGAATTCCAGGAAAAAAATCCTTTCAAAGTCTGCTTCCTCTACTCCCACTCAGAAACAGCCATTTCAGGCTAAGTCTGGTCGTCTGTGACTACCTGCCTCCAGGCTCATCTACTCCTTTGTCTGTTTGCGTCTGTCTTTCTCTCCCTGCTTGGCATCAGATAATACAGGACTATTGGGTCCTTTCCATCATCCAACAAGGATATTTCATGGTGTGGGAAATGCTTCCCTCCTTTAGGGGCATCCCACAACCACCAAAAGAACAGCTGGAATTCTTTTTCCAGGTCCTGTCCAGCCTTCTCCTTCAAGGCACTATTCAGGAAGTCCCACTATTTCAAGTGAGAAATGGATTTTACTCCGTGATGTTTCTGGTTCCCTGGAAAGATGGCCCCAGGAGGCCCATTCTAGACCTTTCCCTTCTAAATACCTTTCTGAAAGTCCCCACCTTTTATATGCTGACTTTACCTACTCTTCTCTTACTCATTCCTCCCCAGGTTTTATGGTGTCATTGGACATCAAAGATGCCTACTTTCATATCCCCATTCATCTCTTGTTCAGGACATTTCTTTGCTTTTCTGTTTCCTCACATTTTCAGTTCTGTGCTTTGCTCTTTGGTCTGTCTATGGCACTGAGGGTCTTCACAAAATGCTTAGTTCCTCTCATAGCCTACTGCAGACTACAGGGTATACAGATTTTTACATATGTAGACTATCTTCTCATCCAGGCTCCATCTCCAGGCATCCTTCAGTTGAATCTTTCCTTCATGGTGTCTCTCCTGGAGAATTTAGGTTTCACAAGGTATCAAAAGTGTATTCTGACCCCTTCCAAAGACCATGTTTATTTTTCTTGGCTGCAGGATTCAGACAGACAGGATACTAGACTTATTGCCACCAGAGAAGGCCCTGTGCCTTACATCTTAGTTCCAGGACCTCTTGTCCCTTCAATCTCTGACTGCCAGGGACTTTCATGGCCTTATCAATTCCCATCCTCCCTTTAGCCAGGCTGCACTTGAGAAAATTCCAGTGGTTTTTGAAGACAGTTTGGATGCAACACTTCCACCTTGTGGACTCTGCTATCCCACTTCTACCCTGCTTGAAAAAGGAGTTAGAATGGTGGATACTTCAGGTTGCAAGGAATCCAGGCCTACCCTTACAATCACCTCTTCCCACTCAGGAGCTGTACACGGATGCTTAAGATGTAGGCTGGGGTGCAATACTGGATTCCTGGAAGGTCAACTATATCTGGTCTCCAACCCAAACAAAGGAATACATCAACATAAAGGAAACGAGG
Organism: Protopterus annectens; assembly: GCF_019279795.1. Taxonomy (NCBI): domain Eukaryota; kingdom Metazoa; phylum Chordata; order Ceratodontiformes; family Protopteridae; genus Protopterus; species Protopterus annectens. The sequence continues at coordinate 500,619,718 of NC_056732.1, forward strand.
GCCTTGATTTTCTCCAGATCTTCAAGCCTATGCTTTTCCCTGAGGTCATAAGGTGGTTCACAGGGGCGCTAAGTCTTATCTCCTGTGCAGACTGGCTTTACAAGCGTGGGAGCTAGCCTTGCAGAGTCAAGTCTCTCTCCAGGCAGTCTACATTCCCTCAACTCAGAATGTTGTGGCAGATGCACTCAGCAGGTCCATGACTCAATCCCACAAATGGATGTTAAGCAGTGATGTGTTTCTAGACCTGTTCCATCGATGGTGTATACCTCAGATAGAACTCTTTGCCTCCCTCATGAACAGACAGCTTTCCAAATTTAGTGCCAGGATCCCACATCCCTTGGCATGTAAGGTGGACACTCTATGCTTTTCTTGGAAGGAGACGGTTCTGTATGCATTCCCCCTTTTCCACTTCTCCAAAAGGTCTTGGTGAAAATCCTGTGGGAAAAACCCAGAATCTTGCTGGTGACCCCTTTTACCAAGACCGCACTGGTTCCCCCTCCTCCTGCATTTAGCCAAGGGCAGTCGCACGTTACTCCACAGGATGGACCTACTCACACAGGATAAGAGAACTCCAGTACATCCAAAGATGTCAACTCTAAACCTGACTCTGTGGGTGATAAGGTTTTGATTCCTTTCAGACACCTTTTTTTTTTGCTTAGGATGTGCTTTCAAGTTCTGCAGGATGCCAGAAAACCCACAACTAGGAAATCCTACTTTTCCAAATGTAAGAGTTTTTCCTTCTGGTGTCTCAAACTTAAAAATTTGCAGCCACTGTTAATGGATGTCCCAGTGGTTTTATCCTACCTGTGTGAGTTGATGGAGCAGGCTGTCTTACTCTTCAGTTAAAGCCCATCTTTGTGTTATCTCTGCATGTCTGCCTGTGTCTCCAGCTTTAGCTTCTAGTTTAGAAGTTAAACTGTTCTTAAAAGGTGTCCTTCACATCAGATCACCAAGGAAACCAGATGTTCTTCGTGTTTCACTGTTGCTGTCATTACCTTTGGGTTATTTGCTTGCAGGTAGCCATCAGTCAGCCTGATTAACAAAGTCTTTGGTCCTGCGTCGGTTGCTGTCTCTTCTTCCGTGACGTCAGGGGTATAAAACATGCAGCCAACTTCATTACATCAGTCTTTCTTGCCGTGCGGTGCCCGAAGCAGAAGCAGTTCACAAGTGCTGATCGACAGACTCCTGAAATTTCTGTTTTCGAGTTTCAGAACCGAAGTCTTCAACTAAAAGCTACGTACCCCATTGGGGAAACTTTTCCCTGCTCTAATCCGATGTCAGTAAAAGTAAATAATTGCATTTCTTGGGAAAGCAAATACCTTATAAAGATTTTCATTCGTACTGTATCCCTTGCCTAGGCCCTGACCATGACGTACCTTGCTGTCGGTTTTGTGCCTTATTTAAACCACAAACTGTCTGTCGTCGGTATATTTGCACTTCTAAATTTTTTGGTGCTCTGTTCAATTAACCTAATATGTCTTCGGTAAGCCATCCGACTACCGACATTCCAAAGAAACGCAAAGATAAAGACAGAGACAGGCCGCCCAGTTCGCCGGTACTCAGTGAGGTGCTTTCACAGCCCCTGATACCCACTACTTTAGATTTGCAGGCCTCTACTGAGACCCATTCGGTGTCCAGTATGCCGCAAGATGCTTCAACTGTGGAATCTGCGGATGTCTCTACCTTGGATGGGTCCGGAGCCGCTGTGCAGGCACCGGCATCTGAGGGTGTATTCAGGCCTACTGACATACATATTAAACCGGCACCATCTTCTTCTTCAAGGCCTAAAGCTCAAACCATGCCTAGAAAACTGATGCCCAGACCGCATGGTCAGTCCTGTATGCCTAAAGAACAGATTATAAGAATGACTGAAGACCGTATTACTTCAGTCAGGGGAAGCCAACCTTCCCACTTGAGACCTAGGACTGAGTTTGCTTATGATACTTCTGACCAGGATTCTGTTAGCTACCTATGAGGATTCTGATGCTGAGGACTCTATTCCTTCTGCTTTCCCCCCAGAGGATTTATCTTTTGGTGAAACCTTGCATACTCTCAGGGAGCTTTTTCGTTGGGAAAGTCAGGATTTCTCTGATTCTAAAAAGAGGCTTAGGGATTTCTTCCTCCTGCCCCAGCACAGACCTTTAGCTATACCTCCTGTACTGGACATTGTTGGTGATGCCTTTTTGGAATCTAGCATGGCCCCTGACTCTTTACCTCCTGCTTCCAGAAAACCTGATAGATATTACAGGGTTCCTGACTCTCTCATGTTCCTTTTCAAAAATCCTACTGTGGATCCTGAAACCGTTTCACAGGGACCCAAGGACATTAAAGCTACTACTGCCAAAAATCCTACCCCCTCTAATAGAGACTCCAGGGCGCTGGATAGATGGGCTAAGAAGGTATACACTTCTGCAACTTTGGCCATTAGGGCCTTGAATTGACAGTTTCATATGTTAAAGTATCAGCTGCATATTATTGGATTGCTTAAATAGAAAATGATGTTGACTCCTGATTGTGCTGAAAATAAGGATTTACAGGATTTTATGCATTCTGCTGAACAAGTTGGTAAACATAAATTGCAATGTGGTTTTGATTTACTAGAGGCATCTTGCAGGGCTGAGGCAACTGGGTCTGCACTTAGAAGGCATGCTTGGCTTAAGGAGCAATCTTAGCCAGATCATGTTAAAGCGAAATTACTAGATGCTCCCTTAAATCAGGGTCACCTGTTTGGCAACAAGGCAGAAGAAATTCTTAAAAAGATGGAGGAAAAAGCTAAATCTATGCAAACTGTTTTTACAAGTACAACCTCCAAGATTTAGTAGGCATTGGCCTTCTAAGAATAGGTCCTTTCCTGCCTCTTCCAGACCACCTCATTCCAAACCCAGATCCAGCAGAGCACCCAGGCTTCAGTCCCAGAGGACGCACAGAACTAAGCAGTGGGGAGCCTCCACTTCCAAATTTGAGAGTAATAAAACTCCCCCTATGGTAAACTGTCTCAATGACTTCTTTTTAAAACTTCCAAGCACTTCTCAACTGACTGCCCCTTTGTGGGGAACGATTGCACTTCATGCAAAGAACTGGAGACTCAGTACCCAGGACAAATGGGTTTTTAATATAGTGTCCCAAGGATACAGATTTCACTTCCACAAATCACCAATTCCAAGCGGTTGGCCGGATCTACCTCCAAAGCAGTAGGAAGAGGCCCAAAAGCAAAGTTCTCTCTCTCTCTCTCTCTCTCTCTCAAGCATAGGGGGCTATTCAGTTGGTACCAGAAGAGAAAAAGGGACAAGGTTTCTATTTGAGATTTTTCCTGGTACCCAGAAAAGACAATTCATGGCATCCTAACCTCTGGACCTGCCTACTCTAAACACCTTTTTGGTGATTCCAAAATTCAAGATGCTGATCCTTCTCCAGTTGCTTACTATGCTAAGCAAAGATGCCTGGTTGGCAACACTAAATTTAAAGGAAACATACCTGCACATCCCAATCAGGAAATCTTGCAGAAGATGCCTACGCTTCAAAGCAGGCTACACACACTATCAGTTCTCTGCACTGCCCTTTGACTTATCTACTGCACCCAGGGTATTCACAAAGTGCCTAGCTCCAGTCATTACATTTTGCAGGCAAAGAAATATTTAAATTTACCAATACCTGGACGATTGTCTAATTCATGCAGAAAACCAGGACATACTTTTGAATCATCTGGCTTTTGTACAAGGATGCTAACTTGTCTGGGATACACCATAAACGAAAAGAAATCACACCTGGTACCCTGTCAAGAAATTATATTCCTGGGAGCAAGCTTGATTACAACTTCCCAGATGGCTTTACTCATGCCAGAGAAACACAATCTACTTCAAACAAGTAGTCACAAAACCCTGCTGTATCAGCTAGGCAAATACTACAAGCCTTTGGGGTTCATGGTCTCCTGCATTCTTCTAATTCCATATGCAAGACTGCATAAGAGGAAACTACAATGGTATTTAAAAAGCCTATGGTGTCAACATTCTCAGGATCTAGAAGCATTGATTCTTATCATTCCTTGTCTATGCCTAGAGTTTCTTTGGTGGGCAGAGACCTGCCACCAAAACAAGGGACTACCATTCACACTACCCCCTGCCGCCTGAACCCTAATGACAGACGATTCAAACTATGCATGGGGGGGGCACCTTGCAGGGAAATGCATTCAGGGCAAAGGGAACCCAATTCAAATGCACCTTCACATCAGTCATAAAGAAATGTTAGCTGTACAGAATGCTCTGACAACCTTCAAGGACCACATTCTTCCAGGACAATCAATGGTAAAGACGGACAACACCACTGTTATGTGGTACATAAACAAGTAGGGGGGTACACAATCTTACCCCCTTCTGCAGACTAGCCATGGCATTGTGGAACACAGCCTTGAGCTACCAAGTACATCTACAAGCTCAATTCCTGCCAGGAAAACTAAATACACTGGCAGATGGACTAAGCAGAACCCTCATGGACCCACACGAGTGGAAACTGGAACCAAGGATTTTCAACATGTTGACAAGGGCGAGCCCAGATATAGACCTGTTTGCCTCCCCCCAAAACTATCAATTGGAAAAATTTTGTGCAAGGACTCCCCACAGACAAGCTTGGAAAGTGGATGCTCTGCCTCTCAGTTTTATGCCTTTCCTCCTCTGCCTCTGCTCTCCATAGTACTACTAAAGATCAAACAAGACAAACCAAGGATGATTGTGATTGCACCAGCCTGGCCACACCAACACTGGTACCCCCTTTTGCGCAGTGTCACTGTTGGCCCCATGGCACCTGCCTCAGACTCCTTCCCTGATGTTTCAGCAGGAGAACCAGATTCTGCACCCTCCGTTTCAAACACTGAAACTAGCAGCCTGGCTAATTACCTAAGCTCTCCTTTACCATCCCTCAGTAAATTTACCATCCCTCAGTAAACCAGTGATGGATGTCATTTTAGAGGCAAGGAGGCCTAGTACTAGAAAATCTTTTGCTGAAAAATGGAAAAGATTCTGTGCCTGGAACCAATCTCAAGGGGATGAGCACAGCAGTGCCTAATTTACCTCAGATTTTACAATACTTAACTGAGATGTTTCACAAGGGCCTGTCTTTTCCTGCAATAAAAATACACGCCTCAGCCATTTCAGCTCATTATAACACAGAACCCCCCTCTTCTGTCTTCCACTGCTCAAGCAGTTCCTCACAGGGGCCAAAAATCTAACACCACCCAGGAGAGCTCCAACTCCAGACCTGGACCTTAACTTTGTATTGGAGACACTCACCCTTCCTCCTTTCGAGCCATCTGCTACTGCATATTTAAAATTCCTTTCTTGGAAAACAGCTTCCCTTTTAGCCATCACTTCAGCAAGAAGGGTATCTGAATTACAGGCCGTTATGGCAGTGGAGCCTTTCATCATCTTTCATGCGGACAGGGTGTCCTTCAGGACCAATCCCTCTTTCATGCCAAAGGTGGTATCCAGTGTGGCTCTTAATCAGTCAATTCATTTGCCTACCTTCTTTCCTAATCCACAGAAAAAAGGGAAATAGATACTGCAGTCCTTAGATGTGCACATACAACTTAGATTCTACTTGGACAGGTCTAAACCTCAAAGGAAATCTGAACAACCGCTGGTGGCATTTGCTGCAGGGACAGAGGGAAAGGCTGTTTCAAAGTGAACCATCTCCAAATGGATAGGCCATTGCATTCACTTCTGCTATAAGCACCATGGAAAACCTATCCCACAGGGGATCAGATCCCACTCAAGCAGGGCTGCATCTTACCTCTACAGCCTTTCTCAGAGGCGTTACCTACCAGGAACATCGTAGAAGCTGCTACCTGGAATTCTCTACATACTTTCACCAAGCATTACCATTTACCAATTTTCTCTAAACCCAGAGCTGGCTTTGCCGCTGCAGTTTTGCAGGGCCTTATAGCTGGTCCTAATGCTGTCTAAATTCCTCCTCCCATCCTTAGCTTTGGGAATCTACCCAAATGTAATGACTGCAACAGTGAAACACGCAGAACATAGTACAGTTGTGTACACTTACCATAAATGTAGATGTTCGAGTGTATTCACTGTTGCAGTCCTGGTTACCCTCCCTCCAGCCCCCTGACTTTGTTTGGCTATACCTCTTCTCTCCTTTTCAATGTTTAAAAGCTTTTTGGTGTATTTGCTTTTTTGTTTGAGTTATAACCTTGTATATTCATAGATTTCATTGCTTCCCATTAGAGGGGCACCTGACGTCTGGGGCAAGAAAAACTGATGTAATGACGTCGGTTGCATGTTTTATACCCCTGACGACCTGATGTCACGGAGGAAGAGACAGCAACCGATGCAGGACCCAAGACTTTGTTAATCAGGCCGACTGAGGGCAACCTGCAAGCAGATAACCCAAATGTAATGACTGCAACAGTGAATACACTCGAACATCTACATTTATGGTAAGTGTACACAACTGTACTTTCCTCCTCCTTGGGATCTCAATTTTGCTTTTGAGAAACTTACCCTGGCCCCATTTGAGCTGACAAGTTCCTCTTCTCTGCAACATTGTACCTGGAAAACTGTTCTCCTCTTGGCAATTACTTCTGCCATAAGGGTTTCTGAATTACAAGCTGTGATGTCTACCTCCCCATTCATAGTCTTCCACAAGGATAGGATCCCTTTACACATTATAACCTCTCCTTTATGCCCAAGGTGGTTAATGAGTTCTCTCTGTCAGTCCATCAACCTTCCAACCCCCCCCCCCCAATCCTCCAGTGAAGAGGATTCTACACACCTTAGATGTGCACAGGCAACTATGATACTACCTGAACAAACCAATCCTATCCTTAAGTCTTTACGCCTATTTGTCTGTTATCACCCAGGGGCCCTGGGTCAACCTGTTTCCAAGCATGCTGTCTCCTCTTGGATTTTGAAAGCTATTTCTTTCTGTTATTCATTTATTTATTTTATTTATTTATTTTTATTTTACATTTGTTTACTGGGAAAGTCCAACTGGGATAAGACTCGTTTTCAGTTGAGGCCCAGGGCAAAAAGCTCCACATATAAACATTATACAAAACTTAAGTAAAAAATGCACCAAGATAACACACAGCAAAACGTTTAATCACAGCAAAGTACAAAGTGACTTACCACTTTGTACTTTGCTGTGATTAAACATTTTGCTGTGTGTTATCTTGGTGCATTTTTTACTTTTTACCTTTCATTTGGATTTATTTCTGCAGCAATGTTTTACCCAACACTGTTTCTTTGGTTTTCTATTATACAAAGCTTGTAGAAGAAATTATACAAAAAATATACAAGACGTAAAGTACATCATAACTTACATACTGTGCTAGCATAGCTGGCATTTGTATTATGCAATCATCTGATATAATTCCTTATTGTAGTGTGGACATTGTAGTTTCTCAAGTAAGCTGAGGAAGGGTTAGAGGGGAAATTGGATAGAAAAGGATGAGATTAGAGATTATCTAGACATGAGAGAGTGCATAGATTATGAGGTAGTCAGAGAAGAAAAAGTATGACCACAACTATTAAAACTAGTTAGCCTGGAGTAGTACAGGAGCAAAGCCAGGTGTCATTAAGATAATTTTTAAGAATCTTTTTCAATTGGTTTGTATTTGTGGTGGTTCTGATGTTGTGAGGTAGTGAATTTCACCTTGCTGTTACATGATGAGAAAATAGGGAGTCCTCTACCGTATTAATGGATTTTGGACACCTGTAGTAGAGATTTATTTGTTGAATGAAGACTTCAGTTTCTGGTATGAGGCTGGAGAATATTTAGAAGGGCAGGATTTATTTAGGTTGATGTATTAGTTTGTGTCATCATCATCATCATTATTTATTTATTATTATTTATTATCATTAGTTTGTGTGCCAAGGTTAATTGGTTATATGATAGAAGTTGTGGGAGTTCTAACCAGGAGAGGTTTTTTAATGAGTGACAGTGGTGGGTATGATGTGGGCAGTCAGTTGCATATTTAGCTATTTTATTGTAGCATGTTTCAAGTTTAATTAAATCAGTCTTTTTTAGGTTGGTGAGAATTGGGGGAGCATACAGAAAGAAGTGTAGATAGAAGATGGTTTCTAGCAATGGTAACCCTGGAATTGTTAGTTAGATATTTTTTATTTCTGTAAAGAGTACCCATTTTTTGTGAACTTTCTTAATTGTGCTATAAGTAGGTCAACTCTTATGTTATCATCTATTATTACTCCTAGTAGTTTTGTTTGTGAGTCAGCATTCATTTTATATTATTCCTAGCTGTGATGTAGAAGGTGGTGGTTAGCGAGAGGAAAGAGTCTTTCTCCTCCTGTGAGGGCACATTCCACTAGGGCAGTGTCTCCTGAGGGCTTCTTTAAAGTCTTGGACACTTGCTTTATCCTGGAGGCAGCTACCTGATCTTATGTTCATACATTCACTAAGCACTATAAACTAGATGTCATCTCTAGGTCCAGGGCTGGGTTTGCCAGAGCTATTCTGCATGGTTTTGTGGAAAATGCTTCTGCTCCTCTGCATGAACATTGGCACTCACCTTAATGTTATGAATACTGCAGCATATGAGTAGAAGGACATAGAATAGTTTTATAAAATCTTACCATAACCATAGATGTTCTTCTCTTCTAATATGCTGCAGTATTACTTACCACCCCCCTTCCTTCCCCCTGATGCTAGCCTGGCCCATGGTGGCATGTTTTCCTTACCCAGGATCAGGCTGGTGCTTTTGTGGCATTCAGTTCTATAGTTGGTATGTGCTGACGTTCGCTTTATAATTGACATCTCTTTATAGCCGATTGTATGCTAGCTGATGTGTGGTGTCACACATACCTCACAGTAGCATTAAACTTTTGTATACTATAGTATTAAACTTTTGTATACTGGCCGGATGTACGAGTCAGCCAGGGGCTGACTTCCCCATGTTATAAATTTTACACAACTATTCTTTCCCACCTGTTATACATGTCAGCCTTTCAATGTGTATTTTCAACTTTTGTCTTGCATGCATGGGTGCTGCATGCACCCCTGCCTTTTCCAAAGTGGTATTGCTTAATGAGGAATTAGTGACATTGTTTAAAGTACCATTGTTTCAGAATTGTATTGGATATTACAGATTCCTTGTCAACTTATTGTTTATCTGGAACAGCAACATAAAACAGCTTACTGAATTTGTCAAACACCTGGAAACCACTACATCTTTTCTTAAATTTACCTACAATGTTGATGCTGAACAGGTAAATTATTTGGATATTAACCTACAATTGAAAGAAAATAGTGGCTTAGTGGCAAGGATTTACAGAAAACCTACTTTCTGTAATGCCTTTTTGTATTTTTCCAGCTGTCACCCCTTCCATCAGCAGAAGGGAATGGTGAAGAGCCAATCCATTAGGGCTTCCATGCTCACATCAGAAGACTATCTTTGTTAGAGTTTTAACACTTAAGAAAATGTTTTTGGATTGAGGTTGCCCTGAATTATTGCTGATACTACAGAAAATAAAGTCTGGCTGGAAAGGAATGGGAGATATACTCCCATTATCTTACAAGGCTTAAACCACCAATCTGTATTTGACAGTATTGACAATTCCCAATGTACAGAGCAAAGGAACACGGTTTTACAATAATCTCATGATAAGAGTACTGACCAGGTCAATTTGTAAGAACTGATCTATGTTCTAATGTGATGACATGACAAAGTGACTTGGTGCTGAATTTCCTACATTCACATATAAAAACAAATCCAACATAAAAAAAGCTTTTGGAAAGACCTTTACAGTGTCATGCACCAGAATTCCCTATTACACACTGAAATGCAGCTGATGCCATCAGTATTTATATATCGAGGAAAATTATGACAACCCTTTGAAAGTTAAATAAGTAGGGGCTCACAGGGAGGGAGATAGTTGGACATTTGAACGAGTGGTTTGTGGCTATCTGTTCACAATGCCTTGCTTTTTATATAGGCGAAACTATTAATGCTCTCATTAAGAGTCTACCAGCACCTTTCCAATATTCAACAAGCTGGTAACAAAAGTGCCCTTGCTAAACATTCACTTATTTGCGCTGGTTTTAAAAAATTTAGATTTTTTTGTAATTGAGCAAGTACAAGCACTAGCATACTTTACTGACTGGAAGAATGTTACTTCACAAAGCGACCCGTGGTGGTGGTGCTGTGGTAGCGTTGTCGCCTCACAGTAAGACGCTGTTCGGTTCAATTCTCATCTAGAGCATCTTCTGCGTGGAGACATGCGTGAATGGGCGTACCTTCGTTGAGGGTTGTGCGTCAGGGCTGGTAACTCTGCACATAAAAATCAACTACCAATCATTAGCGGACCGGAGTTCCGCTGTGGCGACCCCTAACCAGGAAAAGCCAAAAGACGCAACAACAAAGCGATACTATGGCAATTGCGGCTTGATGCCACTTTCCCAGCAGGAGTACATGGTAGCATTTCCATCACAAATGAATTGAAAAGGAGAGGAAGCAGACTCTGAACACGGTGTACTCCCCCATTTCATATGTGATTCATTTAGTTTTTTGTATTTTTATTTCATGGACAGTAGTTTTTTTTTTTTTTTTTTTTTTTTTTAACATTTTTAACAGCTGATTCAAGTTACACCATGTCCCTTTAAACGCTTTGCGAGCTTGAGTATAAGCTGCTAGTTGACTGGATGAGACAGGAGGTTGTGTACACATGTAGAGAATAGTTTTAAACTAAAGTTCTGTTGATGTCTACATTGCTAGATGAAAGCCCTTAACCGTGTACGTGTATTTATAGTTGACTTTGTGTTAAAAGTAATAAAGATCCGTATCTTGTGCGAGTTCGGCTCACTGATGGCTTTTCTGTTCTACGTATATGCTAAGGTTTGGCAAGCTGATGTTTTATACACTTGTTTCTTCTCTCCATTTAAACCTATGTCACTTTTTCAAGACTTTTTCATTTAACTCATTCACGCCAGTGGAGCTCAGGAAGTTTTCTCAGTAATTTCCCATGGGCAGAGCCTAAGCCTTTTGACAGAATCAAATTATGTCCTCACATTTCAAACAAATATTCATATCTCTGGAACCATAGTGATTATGAAAATAAATGGCAAACTCTTCAGCACAAACAATTTTTATAGTGGTAATATTCTTTAGGTTCTAGGTCTTAAACTGAATTTTATAAGTCACAGTAAACACAGTACCTATTACATTTGTAGTATTTTGTAAACAACTAATATCTCACCAACCACTCAAATTACATACATACTGTTAACAGCATTTTATTCATCTAGCTGAGAGCTTTCATATATGACTAAGGAATTCTGTCTTTTACTTGGTTTTTGAGATACCTTAAAAATGTGAAAATTATATCTATATAAATTAATATAAAAACATTTAATATGTATTTACCTGCACAAGATAGATGTCAAATATTAATGTAGTTGAGTTTGGTATTGTCTAACCTTTAACATAAAATCTTTTTAAACCTTGTACATAGCATTGTTTTGGAATTATTGATGCAAATGTGAACAAGCAATATTTGACACCAAGAGGCGTCAGCAGGAGTTATAACTGCAGATGCACCTGGAGGTGTCACTTGGATGCAGGGTTGCCAGATTTCTTAAGGGCAAGGTAGGGAAAAAAAAAACTTTTGTTTGTGCGAAACTGCAGAGCAGCCAGTTCCGCATTTCCACATTAAGCAGAAGTGGTTCCACTTACACATTTAGCAAAGAACAAAATTCTACTCTTTCTCCACTACTTTTTCTTACAAAGCCTTATTTCACAAATGCGATTGATGCTTTATAGTCTCTCATTTCATCATTAATTTCATTGTTTCTGGTCTTTGTCGTGATCATCTACAGACTTTAATTCAAGTTAAAGGTATTCCTGACTCTTCTGGTCAACTCCTGTGGGGTTTTTCTGTCTCTCAAGCATTTTCCTTCGGATAAAGTATCACTGAGACCTGTATTTTTTGAAGAACGAGAAGCAGAGTCTCTATGTTCTTCGTGTTTCACTGTTGCAGTCATCACATTTGGGTTGTCTGCCTGCTGGTAGCCCTCAGTTGGCCTGAATACCAGAGTCTTGGGATTTCTGCATCGGATGCTGTCGCTTCTTCCATGACGTCAGGACGTCATGGGTATAAAACATGCAGCCGATGCCATTACATCAGCTTTTCTTGCCATGCAGTGTCCAAAGCAGAAGCAGTTCGCAATTGCTGGTCGGCCGCCTCCTGAAATTTTCGTTTTTCGAGTTTCCGACTTGAAGTCTTTTAAAAGATAAGTACCCCATTGGGGGATCCTTTTTTCTTGCTCTAACCAATGCCAGAAAAAGTTAAAAATGGTCTTGCCTGTGGAAAGCAAATACCTCACAGAGATTTTCATTCTTACTGCGTCACCTGTTTAGGCCCATACCACGATGGTCTTCGCTGTCGGTTTTGTGCCTTGTTCAATGCCCGATCTATTTATCGTCTGGCTATTTTTGTTGGTAAATTCTTTTGCTGTCATTCTCCGTATTCTGAAATGGCTTCGATAAGCCCTCCACTTAGCGATCTTCCGAAAAAACGTAAAGATAAAGACAGAGACAGACCGTATAGGCCAGTGTTCAGTGAGGCCCCTTCGCAGCCCCTGATGCCCACTTCTACAGATTCGCAGGCCTCTGCTGAGATCCTTTCGGAGCTCTGTATGCATGCAGTTGCTTCTTCGACTATGGAACGTGTGGATGTCTCTACCTTGGATGGGTCTGGAGCCGCTCCTCAGGCACTGGTTTCTGAGGGTGTATTCCAACCTTCCGATGTTCATATTAAATCGACATCTTCGTTTTTGACTAAAACTACCAAGTTTCTCAGGCCCAGAGTTCGCACTACGCCTAGAAAAACGATGACCAAAGTGCATGCTCAAGCTCCCCATGCCACAGAAACAAATGCTTAAAATGGCTGAAGACCTTATAACTTTAAGAAGGGGAAGCCAGCCTTCCCCCTCTATAAGACAAAGGATTGATTTTCCTTTTGATCCTACAGACCGTGAATCCGATGACTCTGATCCCGCTGATTACCAGGTCATTTCCTTATCTTCCTGTGAGGATTCAGATGCAGAGGATTCCATCACCTCTGCCTCCCCTCCACAGGACTTTTCTTTTGGTGAAACCTTGCATACCTTAAAAGAGCATTTCTGCTGGGAATGCCAGGACTACCCACAGTCCAAAAAGAGACTCGGAGAATTTTTAGACTTGCCTCAGCACAGGCCTCTAGCTATAACCCCTGTTCTGGAAATTGTAGATGTCTTCTTAGAATCCAGCCTTACCCCTGATACTTTGCCTCCAGCAGCCAGAAATCTTGACCGGTACTATAGAGAGTACCTGACTCCCACAAGTTTCTCTAAGAATCCTACTGCGGATCCACAGACCATTTCCCAGGGACCTAAAAGCATTAAGGCTACAACAGCCAAAAGCCCTACCCCTTCAGACAGGGACTCTCTGACTTTAGACAGATGGGATAAGAAGATAAACACTAGTAAGCCACCATCCTATGGTAAAATTTCACAATGACTTATCCTTAACTCTTCCAAGCCTTGCCCAGGTACTCGCACCTTTAGGAGGAAAACTTGCCCTACATGCAAAAAACTGGGAGTACATCACCCAGGACAGATGGGTTTTGAGCATTGTATTTCAGGGATACAGGTTCTACTCCCACTCACTGCCAACCCCAAGCAGATAGCCAGCCCTCCCCCCAGACCAGTGGGCAGAGGCCCAAAAGCAAGTACTTTCTCTTCAGTATCAAGGCTATTCAACCTGTCCCAGCAAGAGCATAGGTGACGAGGTTTTTACTCCAGACTGTTTCTGGTATCCAGGAAAGAAAACTCTTGGAGCCCTATCCTGGATCTGTCTATTCTCAACACCTTCCCGGTAGTTCCAAGGTTCAAGATGCTTACTCTCCAACAGCTGCTTCCTATGCTAGCCAAGGACTCCTGGCTAGCCACCCTAGACTTAAAAGAAGCTTATCTGCACATCCCCATAAGGGAATCTTGCAGGAAATACCTGCTTTTCATAGCAGACTCTATGCATTAAAAGTTCCCTGCACTTCCTTTGGCTTATCTGCTGCACCCAGGGTATTCACCAAATGCCTAGCTCCAGCCGTTGCATATTGTAGGCAGAGAATAATTCAAATTTACCCATACTTGGAGCATTGCCTGATTCAGGTGGACAGCCAAGAATTGCTACTGCAGCACCTGACATTTGTAGACAGACTTCTAACTTCACAGGGGTACACCATCAATGAAAAGAAATCACATCCGGTACCCATCCAACAGATTGTATTCCTGGGAGCAAGCTTGAACACAACTTCCCAGATGGTATTCCTCACTCCAGAAAAACAAATGTATTTGACAAACTTCTTCAGTCTACTGGCCACCAAAACCCAGCTATCTGAAAGAAAAATACTGCAAACCCTAGGGTTCATGGCCTCTTGCATTCTACTAATTCTATATGCATGACTACATATGAGGATACGTCAGTGGTACTTAGTCTCTGGTGTCAACATTCTCAGGACCTGGAAGCAATGACTCCTATCATTCCTTGCCTAAGGGCAGAGGTCTGCTACCACAACAAAGGACTTCTTTCACTCTACCCCCTGCCACCAAAACCCTAACAACATAAGCATCCGACTATGCATGGGGGGGGGGGGGGGGTCTCACATGGCAGGGCAAGGTATTCAGGGCAAATGGAGCCCAAAGCAAATGCACCTGCATATCAATCAAAAAGAAATTTTAGCTGTACAGAATGCTCTGACAGCCTTCAAACACCTTATTCTTTCAGGGCAACTGTTGATAAAGACAGACAGCACCACAGTTATGTGGTAGATAAACAAGCAGGGGGGAACCTATTCCTACCCACTCTGCAGGTTAGCCATGGCTTTGTGGATCACAACCTTGAGCAATCAAGTGCACCTGCAACCTCAATTCCTGCCAGGCAAACTAAATTCCCTGGCAGACGACTTATGCAGAAATCTAATGGACCTGCACGAGTGGAAATGGGAGCCCAAATCATTCAAGCTGCTGATCTACATGTGGGGGGCACCAGAGGTGGACCTCTTTGCTTCCCCTCAGAACTTTAAATTGAGCAACTATTGCACCAGGACTCCCCACAGCCAAGCATGGAAGGTTGATGCTCTGTCATTAACATGGGAAAACCTCTCAATCTATGCCTTTCCCCCTCTGCCCCTCCTCTAGAAGGTTCTACTAAAGATCAAAAAGGACAAGCCTGACTGCGCCAGACTGGCCATGACAGCACTGGTACTCGCCCTTTGAGCAGCCTGACAGTACTGCCACCTTGGCACCTGCTCCAGACCCCCTCCCTGCTGTCCCAGCAAGAGGGCCAGATTTTGCATCCTCAGCTACAAACCCTGAACCCTCAATAAACAGGTGGTGGATGTCATCCTGGAGGCAAAAAGGCCTAGTACTAGAAAATCCTATTCAGAGAAGTGGAAAAGATACTGTTTTTGGAGCCAGTCTCAAGGAATGGACACAACTGTGCCCAGCTGACTTCATATACTAGATTACTTAACAGTAATGTTCCACAAAGGCCTATCCTTCTCTCCAATTAAGATTTATGCATTTGCCATCTCAGCTTATTATAATACTGAGTCCACACCTTTTCTCTCATCCACTGGTCAAACAGTTCCGGAGAAGAACCAAAAATTTAAGACCCCCTAGGAGAGCTCGCACTCCAGCCTGGGACATTTACTTTGCCAAAGATGGTATCTAGTGTGGCTTTAAACCAATCCATTCATTTGCCAACCTTTTCCCCTAATCCTCAGAATAAAGGGGTAAGGATCCTGCACTCCCTGGATGTGCACAGGCAGCTTAGGCTCTATCTGGACAGGACTAAACCTTTCAGAAAATCTGACCAGCTGCTAGTCCGCTTTGCTACAGGAGCAGAGCGCAAGGCCATTTCAAAGCAAACCATTTATACATGGATAGAACACGGCATCCATTTCTGCTGCAAACATCATGGGAAACCTGCCCCACAGGAGATCAGAACTCATTCCACTAGGGCTGCATTAACCTCTACAGCATTTCTTAGAGGAGTCCCTGCCAGGGACATCCTGGAAGCTGCAACCTGGAGCCTCTGTACACACCTTCACCAAGCATTACCACTTACCTATTTTTTCTAAATCCAGAGTTGGATTTGCTACAGAAATCCTACAGGGCCTGCTTGCCAGCCCTAATGCTTCGACTGCCTCCACCCATCCTCATCTTTGGGAATCAACCCAAAATGTGATGACTGCAACAGTGAAACACGAAGAACATGGTACAGTTGTGTACACGTACCATAAATGTAGATGTTAGAGTGTATTCACTGTTGCAGTCCTGGTTACCCTCCCTCCAGCCCCTCTGACTTCTCTCTATACTTCTACCTATTCCTTTATGTTTGGCCATATCTTATTTACTTTCTACTGTGGGTGTTCCACAATCCTATTGTGGGGGCTCCTGACATCTGGGGCAAGAAAAACTGATGTAATGGCATCGGCTGCCTGTTTTATACCCATGACGTCCTGACATCATGGAAGAAGTGACAGCATCTGACGCAGAAATCCCAAGGCTCTAGTATTCAGGCCGACTAAGGGCTACCTGCAGGCAGATAACCCAAATGTGATGACTGCAACAGTGAATACACTCGAGCATCTACATTTATGGGAAGTGTACACAACTGTACTTTCTACTTGATGGCTCACTATATGTCAAAAAAACTTTTTCCCCCTTGGTCTGATCTGCATCCAAAGTGGTCTTTGATCCTCCAGGAAAGTACATTCGGAAGACAGCTGGATACTGCAACTTGTCTCACACTTGCCTCTTGGCATTGTCTGATTGCTGGGATAAAATTGCTTTTCATCTGCCTGATGACAGTAAATAATCAATCTGATGGTGTCAGTTTTCATTTTATCTATGACATACATGTTCAGTTCCATTACTACAGGTCACGCTGACCAAAAATTCTCGTGCTTCACCTCTACTCATAATCCCTTTCTCCCAGATACCCGAGTTATTTGTCGTTTTTCTGGACAGACATGTTTACCAGAGCTCTTGAGCTTAGTTGTTTTCAGAGGTAAAATCTAATTTCTCCAATTCTCTCTAATTTTATTCAGTTGTTATTCCTTGTTTGCCGTTCCTCTATCTTTATAATATTGTTTGCTGTTAAACATTAGTGTATCTCTCTGCTGTCATCGTTGATGGCCCTTTCTTGTACATGTTTGTGTATTTCTTTAACTATTGCTGATGGTTTCCTTACTGCACCTATCCTAAAATTTTAGCCTTTTCTTTCTATTTCCTTGTGTGCATTTCTCCTTTCACATGAGTGGTGTGTGTGTCTGTGCGTCTGTCTGTGTGCACCTTACAGCCCAATTTTTTATATCATGGCTGAGAATGCTAAGGCCCCTTCTGGCTTTAAAAAATGCCAGAATTACGTGCTCAAGATGCCCATATCTGACTTAAATCTACTATGTGTATTGTTTGGGTCCTGTATATTTAAAGGAGGATTTTGCAGTATCTGTCATGGTTTTAGACATAGAGCACTCTGTGAGAGAAGAAACTGATTTTGAAAAGTTTGATCCCTTCTGCCTGTGGTTATGCCGTATCTGCTACAGATAAAAATAAAATGGATATTTCATCCCCTTCTTCCTCATCTTCCTTGCAGAAGGGTAAAAAGAGTTTGTCGGTGCCGACTTCTCAGTTGGTACTGACACCTAAAAAACATAAATCCTCAGTTCCAAAAAGTTCATTGGATCCAAAGGACTCTGGCTTAAAGACTTTGGTAGCGGGCAAATCCCTGGCACCTATTACTGCTACTGTGACAAAACCCTCAACGACGAATGCTTCGGCACAGGAGACTTCTACTTCTTTATGAGTGCCGACTGTGTCAGTGCAGACTATAGGTTTTACACAGCAGGAAGGTTACCCAGGATGAGTTGCTCTCCATCCGTAGACCCCTTTGTGGGTGAGCTTCAAGAGGTCTTTTTTCAAAGACTGAAATCTCCCTCTCTGTTGTAGGTCAGTTTAATCAAAAGCCTTACAGAGCTAGATGTGGAGAGCTGAGTGAATAAAATTTTGTGGGCGAGAGGTCTTAACATGACTCCCTTCAGCTTTGACTTCCCTGAGTTCAGGAGCTAAGCATTCATTCATCCCTTTAACTACTCCTTCTCTGACTTGCATCGAGGCTTCGGAGTTTACAGTTCTGAGTTGTCTGGTGCCGACTGTATTGGTTCCAGAAGTTTCTCTCTCTTCGGAACTGGTCAGTGCTCTTGAGTTCTTCGGTTGTACCAGAGCTGGAGTCTTCCCGGGGCCATATCTTCCCTGTTGGCTCCAAGTGGCAGAGGTTGGCTGTGATTTTTTTTTTTGGAGCCATCCCTGCACCTTCGAGCATCGGCACAGTTTACTTTGGCTCTGGCTTCTGTTTCAAGGGAGGTTTCCTCGGAGCGAGGGGTGACCTTGATTCTGAGGCAGTCTGTCTCTGTTCTGGGCTCCCTCCCCTCTTTGGGGGGTCCAGCCTTCAATGCAATGGAGAGGCCTTTGTCTCTTTGGTGACTCAGCTGGCTCCATCCCCCTCGTAGCAGACACAGTCCTCACATCCAGTTATTCGACCAGTCTCTCCACTGGGACAGTGAGTGCTGAAACCTCAGGAATCTCAGATAAAAATGTTGGTATCCTCTGACACCTCTCCATACTATCCCCCTGAAGAGGTTCTTCAGAAGAGGTGCAAGAGGAAGCACTTAGATTCCTCTCCGGAATCAGTCATGGAACACTGATTTTGACGAGTGGGAAGGATTCCCCAAGACTACCTGTTGAGGATGTCTCCTTCAGAAATCTTGAAACAGAGAGGTGGCTGGAAGTCCTAAAGCCCTTTCTCAGAGGAATCAGTTTACTTGCATGCTTTTGGCACTCACCCATCTACCTCTTGGGTGATTCCGCCTACTGACGAACTCATTCAGTTGATTTCCTGGCGGGAATGGAAGGTTCCAGATACCATTGAACCCATCCTCAAGAGACCAGACACAATTTCATGTGCTCCCAAAGATGAAATTTGGTCAAAAGGTTTAGCGGTAGATGCCATGGTCACAGTGGCTGCTAAAAAAAAGGAACTTGCTGAGGAAAGTCATCTATCCATCCTCCCAACAGAGTCTGAGGTGATGGATTGGTTTGGTAAGCGAGTTTATGCTTCATCGACCTTCGATTTAAGGTCTTTGAATTTTCTGGCATATTTTACCTGACACCAAAGGGATCTGATTAAGGAGTTGTCTGTTACTGAGCAAGTCCAAGATAAGTTTCCCAGTTAGCTACCCTAGAGTCTGTGTCAAATTCGTCCATGAGGCTTGTTGCGCATGCAGCCTAGGGGACAACCAGAGCGACAAGTTCAGGCGTAGCCATAAGGAGACATGCCTGGATCCACCTATGTGATTTTGCAGAACCTTTTAATTATTCATTCGTCAGTGTACCTTTTGATGGATTGTCTTTGTTTGGCCCAAATGTTCGTCATTATCCAGGTGTGAGAAGGATGGTAAGACCCTTTCTGCTCTGGGCGTTCGTTTTTTTTCACCCCCTAAAGATCCTTTTCTAGGAATCCGAGGAGCGGTGGAAGTATGCGTTTAAAAAAAATCCCAAGGGTCTGTGTTCATCGTGTTTCACTGTTGCAGTCACTACACTTGGGTTATCCTGCTGGCAGGCTATCGGCAATCGATCGGCCTGAATTCCAAAGTCTAGGTCCGGCGTCGGTTGCTGTCGCCTCTTCCCTGACATCAGTGCGCCAGGGGTATAAAAGATGCAGCCGATGCCATTTTCTTCAGTCTTTCTTGCTGCGCGGTTCCCGAAGCAAAAGCATTTCGCAAGTGCCAGTCGGCCGACTCCTGAGATTTTCAAAAACGAATTTCAGATCCGCAGTCTTCATTAAAGCCAAGTACCCCATTTGGGAAACTTTTTTTCTTGCTCCAGTCCGATGTCAGAAAAAGTTAACAATTGTATTTCTTGTGGGAAGCAAATACCTCATAAGGATTTTCATTCTTACTGTATTCCTTGCCTAGGCCCTGATCACAACATTGCTAGCTGTCGGTTTTGTGCTAGATTTAACCAACGCACTATCAAGCGTCGGTACAATTTTGCCTTTCATTACTTTGGCCGAAGATTCAATTATATAATGCTGTCGGAACAGCCGACGACCGGAGTTTATAAAAAGCGCAAGGAAAAAGAAAAGGACAGGCATCCGAGGTCCAAAACCGACGAAGAGGCTTCCGCTAAGCCGTTCGCCGGTTCTCAGTGAGGCGCATTCGCAGCCCCTGGCGCCCGCTATCTCACAGCCACAGGCCGCTGACGACTCCCACGTGGAGCCAGCTAGGCCTGTGGATACTCAAGGTATTGGACACTCGGAAACTATTCCTTCAGATGGGTCCGGAGCTGCTGAGCAGGCATCGGCTTCTGAGGGTGTTTTCAGACCTACACAGTTATATGTAAAGCCTACTTCAGCTTCCAAAGCAAAGACTAAAGCAGTTCTAAAGACAAAGAAACAAGTACAGCATTCTCCTGGACAGACTACCATGCCTAAAAAACAGATGCTCAAAATGGCCGAAGACCTAATTACCTTGATCCGATCAGGGGTTCCCATCCCCCTCCTGACAAGAGGCCTAGGCAAGAGACAGAATATGAATCTTCAGATCAGGTTTCCATTTCCTCTGACTCCTCTTCTGAACAGGAATATTCTCTTCCTCCTTACGAGGATTCTGATGCTGAGGAATCTATCCCTTTAGCCTCACCGCCAGAAGATTATTCTTTTGGGGAAACCCTGCATACTATAAGGGAGCACTTCCACTGGAAGAGCCAAGACTACTCAGAATCTAAGAAAAGGCTTAGAGATTTTCTTTTACTCCCTCAGCACAGTCCTTTGGCTATTCCTCCTGTGTTAGACATTGTAGATGATGTATTTTCAGAGTCTGGCCTTTCTCCTGAGACTTTACCTCCTGCCCCTGTTAAACCAGACAGATACTACAGGGTTCCAGATTCACATAAATTTCTTTATAAAAACCCTGCTGCTGACCCAGAAACTATTTCTCAGGTTCTCAAAGGGGTCAAGGCTTCTACTGCAAAAAACCCTGTGCCCTCTGATAGAGATTCAAGGGCACTAGACAGATGGGGAAAAAGGTTTACACTTCTGCAACTTTGGCTGTGAGGGCTTTAAATTGTCAATTTCATATGCTTAAATATCAGCAATACTTAATGTCACTGCTAAAACAGAAAATGTTGTCAAATTCTGATTGTGCAGAAAATAAGGAAATACAGGATTTATTGCATGCAACTGAACAAGTGGGAAAGCATACATTGCAATGTGGTTTTGATTCTCTGGAGGCCTCTTGCAGGGCTGCAGTTACGGGTTCTGTCATTAGGAGGCATGCTTGGTTAAAGGAACAGAATCTGCGTGATCATGTTAAAGCAAAATTATTAGATGCTCCATTACAGCATGATACCTTATTTGGTGTTAAAGCAGAGGAGGTGTTGAAGAAAATGGAGGACAAAGCGAAATCTATGCAAACAGTAAAGGATTTCTTACAGGTACAGCCACCCAGATTTAGCAGGAACTGGCCTACAAAGAATTGGTCCTTTCCAGCGTCAGGCCAAAAAGAGGCAGATACAGACGCCCCAGAGGCAGATCCCAGCCCCAGGGCTCATACAGGCCTAAACAGTGGGGCACTTCTACCTGCAAAAGCGGAAAAGACAAATCACAGCCATACAGGAAACAGTCCCAATGACTTTCCTCTGCCAGCACCAAGCACTTATCTTTTGACAGCCCCCCTAGGGGGAAAACTAGCACTTTTGTCTCAGAATTGGCACATGATCACCCAGGACAAATGAGTCTTGAATATAGTGTCTCAGGGCTACAGGTTCCACTTTCACACACTGCCAAGGGCAAAAGGTATGCCAGACCTGCCACACAATCAATGGGCAGAGGCACAAAACAAGTTTCATCCCTCATGGATATGAGGGCTATTCAGCAAGTACCACACCAAGAGCAGGGACAAGGATTTTACTCAAGACTTTTCTTGGTACCCAGAAAAGACAAAGCCTGGAGACCAGTACTGGACCTGTCTATTCTAAATACATTTCTGGACGTTCCAAAATTCAAAATGTTGACTCTGCAACAGCTTCTGCCCATGCTGGGCAAGAAGGCCTGGCTTGTAACTTTGGACCTAAATGAGGCATACCTACATATCCCAATCAGACAATCTTGCAGAAGATACCTCAGATTCATAGTTGGCTCAATGCATTACCAATTCTCTGCACTGCCCTTTGGCTTATCTACTGTGCCCAGGGTCTTCACAAAATGCCTGGCACCAGTAATTGCATTTTGCAGACAAAGAGGAATTCAAATTTACCCTTACTTGGACGATTGCCTTATTCAAGCAGAGAACAAGGACATTCTACTAAAGCATCTGGCGTTTGTAAAAAGATTACTAATTTGCCTAGGGTACACAGTAAACGAAAAGAAATCAAAACTAGTACCCCCTCAAGAGATAATATTCCTGGGTGCAAGCTTAAATACAACTGCCCAGATGGCTTATCAAACAAAGGCATCTGACTTCTTACTTCAAAATGTTGGCAACAAAGACCCAGTTATCTGCAAGAAAAATTCTGCAGGCTTTGGGCTTCATGGCATCCTGCATTCTGCTAATTCCATATGCCAGACTGCATATGAGGAAACTACAATGGTATCTAAAAAGTGTTTGGACTCAACATTGTCACAGCCTGGAAGCATTACTTGCCCTCAATGTTCATCATGTTTCACTGTTGCAGTCATGACTGTAGGGTTCTCCCCTGCCAGCAGGCAGCCCTCGGTCGGCCAGAATCCCAAAGTCTGGGTCCGGCGTCGGCTGTTCAACCATGCTCCCTGACGTCAGAGCGCCAGGAGTACAAAGCTGACAGCCGACGCCATCTTCCCCAGTCTTTTTTGTCGTGTGGTGATAGCAGTTCACAAGTGCCGGTCGGCTGACTCCTGACGATTTTTTCTGATAAACTTCAGTCAGAAGATTTTTTTCTTCACTCAAAGCTAAGTACCCCGTTGGGGAAACTTTTTTCTTGCTCCACTCTGATGTCAAAAAAAGTTAATAATTGTATTTCATGTGGGAAGCAAATGCCTCATAAGGATTTTCATTCTTACTGTAGTCCTTGCTTAGGCCCTGACCACGACGTAGCTAGTTGTCGGTTTTGTGCTAGATTCAATCAACGTACAATTAAGCGAAGGTACGATTTTGCTTTTCATTACTTCGGTAGGCGCTTTAACTACAAAATGTCGTCGGATACGGTTCTGGCTACCGGAGTTCACAAACGTCACAAGGATAAAGACAGGCCTCCGAGGTCCAAATCTGATGATAGCACACAAGCGGAGCCAGCTTCAGGTTCAGCAGTCGTCAGCGAGGCGCTTTTGCAGCCCCTGTCATCGGCCATTTCAGAACCGATGGCCGAAACGGACTCTCATGAGGAGCCAACCAGGCCTTTAAATATTTCTATTGCAGGACCTTCGGACAATGCTCCTTTGGATGGGTCCGGAGCCGCTGTGCATGTACCGGCTTCCAAAGGGGTTTTCAGGCCTACTCAGCTTCTAATAAAGGCAAAGACAAAGGCAAAGACTCCTTCTAAATCAAAGACTGCAACACAGGCCTCTTCTGAACCGGCTCCCAAGTCACAGAACAGTTACTCAAGATGGCGGAGGATTTAATTACTATGATTAGGGGTTCACATCCCCCTCCAGATAAAAGGTCAAGACAGGATGTTTATTATGATACCTCTGATCAGGCTTCTGTTTCCTCAGTTTCTTCTTCTGACCAGGAATATTCTTTCCCTCCTTATGACGATTCTGATGCTGAGGAATCCATTCCTTCAGCTTCTCCCCCTGAGGATTTCTCTTTTGGGGAAACTTTGCATGAAATGAGGGAACATTTCCACTGGGAAGGACAGGAGTATTCGGAATCTAAGAAAAGACTGAGGGATTTTCTTCTTCTTCCCCAACATAGACCCCTGGCCAATGTCCTTCATGGATGCATCTGCAGTCATAACAACTGGGTTGTCCTGTCGTCAGGCAGCCCTTCAGTCGGCCGGATTCCAAAGTCCGGGTCCGGCTTCGGCTGATGTCGCACTTCACCCGACGTCATCTCTGTTGGTCTTCGGGTATAAAAGCATCAGCCGACGCCATTTTCTTCAGTCTTTCTTGCCGCGTGGCGCCCGAAGCAGAAGCTGTTCGCAAGTGCCGGTCGGTCGGATCCAGAGATTACTTCTACCGAATACTACTTCGAAGACTTCTAAAGCTAAGTACCCCGTTGGGGACTCTTTCTTGCCTCAGCCGATGTCAGAAAAAGTTAATAATTGTTTAACCTGTGGGAAACAAATACCTCATAAAGATTTCCACTCTTACTGCCTGCCTTGCTTAGGCCCAGCCCACGACGTAGCAGCTTGTTCGTCCTGTGCCTCTTTCAACCGACGAACGCTTAGACGTCGGTCGGAGTTTGCAGAACAGTTTTTCCGTTCTGATTTTGCGTACATTATGCCGTCGGATCCTCCGACTACGCATTCTGCCAAAAAACGCAAAGAAAAAGACCGACACTCGCGGTCCGCGGTTTCGCCCCAAACCATGGTTAAGCAAACCGCGAGTGTCTCGGTTTCGCGAAACCGAAAACTGATCAAAATACAGCTGAATCTATCTCTACAACTGAGGTCCCTGCTAACACTCTTGAATCGGCCTCAGAAATTTTACCCACTACGGTGCTTACCACTGACTTATCAGACACCATTCCCTTGGATGTCTCTACCCCAGCACGTGGTGCTGCTAGGCCTCCAGCAGCCATGTCCATTAAGGCCTTCGCCAGGGCTAAAGCAGCCAAGACTACTAAAACAGTGCCTGTTAAACCCCCCTCAACCAGGCCCTCTTCCAGTTCTCAAATGCTTACTTTGGCAGAAGATTTAATTTCATTAATTAGAGGATCTCAATCTCACCCAGACAGGGCCTCTCAGCCCCCAGAGAAGAGACCTAGGGCAGAGCCCCATGAGCCAGTGTCCTCTGATGATTCTGCTGATGAATCAGACATAACTGACCAGCCAGAGGCTCCTTTCTCCAATTTTGAAGATTCTGATGCTGAAGAATCCATTCCAGCTGCTTCCCACCAGAAGAATTCTCCTTTGGGGAAACCTTGCATGCCATGCGAGAACAGTTCCAATGGCAGCAACAGGATTTTTCAGACTCCAGAAAAGACTTAGGACCTTTTGCACCTTCCACAGCACAGGCCCTTAGCTATACCTCCTGTTCTCTCTGTGGTGGATGATGCTTTCAATGATGTCTGCTCCGCTCCAGATTCTTTACCCCAGCCCCTGCCAAACCAGACAGATTTTACAGGGTGCCAGATACTCATCACCACCTTTACAAGGCCCCTCTTGCAGACCCGAAACTATTTCCCAGGGTCCCAAGGCAGTAGTCGACCATAGCTAAAAACCCTGTTCCTTCTGAAAGGGAAGCAAGGTCATTAGACAGATGGGGTAAAAGGTTTACACTTCAGCCACTCTCTCAGCTAGAGCTTTAAACTGTCAGTTTCACATGATACAATACCAAGAGTTTATGCTTGATCAGTTAACTAAAAAGCTAACCACTGATGAATCTCTTGATAAGAAATATGTATTAGAAATGGTAAATAACATACAGCAAGTTAGTAACCATTCTTTAAAATGTGGCTATGATGCACTGGAGGCTTCATTTAGATCAGCCATGACTGGCACTGTAATTAGAAGGCATGCATGGCTAAAGGAGCAAGCTTTACCGGATCATGTTAAATCTAAATTGCTAGATGCTCCTATGGATAAAACAAGTTTGTTTGGTACACCTGCCCAGCAGGTTATGAAGAAAATGGAAGAAAAGGCAAAATCAGTCCAGACAGTTAAAGATTTCTTGCAGGTTCAACCCCAAGGTTTAGCAGGAACTGGCCTGCCAAAATTGGTCCTTTCCTGACTCCACAAGACCTCAAAGGGGCAGGAATAGACGCTCCAGAGGCAGAAACCAATCCAGAGGAGGTGCCTACAGAGGACGACAGTGGCAAGGTAACAACGGAGGCACAGACTCAACACCTGCCACTACATCAACACAGCCACAGTGACTTAATCCTAAACCCGCCTACCAGGGAACAAATAGCAGCTCCTCTAGGCGGAAAGCTAACCTTATTTTCAAAAACTGGCACCACATAACAAAGGACAAGTGGATTTTACGAACCATAGATCAAGGTTACCGGTTCCACTTCCACACTTTACCAGACAAAGAGGAATGCCAAATCTACCTCCAAATCAAAAGACAGAGGCTCTACAACAGATAATGGAGTTAGCAAACATGAGAGCTGTGGAGAAAGTGCCAACAGCAGAGCAAGGAAAGGGTTCTACTCCAGACTATTCCTAGTTCCAAGAAAGGAAAAAGTTGGAGACCAATTCTAGACCTGTCCACCCTGAATACTTACATCATTGTCCCAAAATTCAAAATGCTGACCCTACAGCAACTTCTTCCCATGCTGGGCAAGGAGTGTTGGCTGGTAACTCTAGATCTCAAGGAGGCATACCTGCACGTCCCCATTCGACCAATCTGCAGAAGATACCTCAGATTTCTTGCAGGATCAGAGCACTATCAATTCTCAGCATTGCCCTTTGGCTTATCTACTGCCCAGAGTATTCACAAAATGCCTGGCATCAGTAATCGCCATTGCAGACTACAGGAATTCAAATTTATCCATACCTGGACGACTGCCTGATACAAGGAGACAACAAAAGCAAGCTGACAACAGATTTACAAAGGGTCATTTACTTGCTTCAAGCACTGGGATACACAGTCAATTTACAAAAGTCAAGACTGATACCATCCCAGACAAGGACTTTCCTGGGAGCGGAATTGGACACAGTAAGACAAATGGCATTCCTAACTACAGAAAAACAAAAGAACTCCCTCTTTACTTCTTGGCACTAACAAAACTGAACAAGTTAACAGCAAGAAAGGTACTGCAGGCCTTGGGTTTCATGGCATCATGCATAATCTTGGTTCCATTTGCCAGACTACATATGAGAAAACTACAGTGGTACCTAAAGAATTTATGGTCCCAACACAGACACAGCCTAGAAACGGAAATCCCACTAATACCATGCTTAAAACAGGAGTTCCTATGGTGGGCTCAGGCATGCCAGTCAAACCCAGGCCTGCCCTTCGCAAGGGTCAAGCAAGCCAGACCATCACAACAGATGCTTCAGACCTAGGATGGGGGCATATGCTGGACAAATGCGCATAAGGATTGTGGACACAGGACCAACTTCACCTGCACATCAACCTAAAAGAAATGCTGGCAGTAAAACTGGCAATCCAAAAGTTCAGACCATTTCTCAAGGAGGACCACTTGATGATAAGGACAGACAACACCACAGTCATGTGGTACATCATCAAACAGGGAGGCACTCATTCTTACCCCCTATGCAGAATGACTTTGGAGCTGTGGACCCTGGCACTCAGCTACAACATCCAGTTACAGGCAATATTTGTGCCAGGAAAAGAAAACTCTAGCAGATATGTTAAGCAGGACCACATCGGATGCCCACGAATGGCAGCTGCACCGGATATCTTCAAGACCATCTCAAGAAATGGGGAATGCCTCAGATAGATCTATTCGCATCACCTCTCAATCACCAGCTCAAAAATTCTGCACAAGGACATTCCACCCACTAGCATGGAAAGTGGACTCGCTCTCCTTCAGCTGGAAAGGCCTAACAGCATATGCATTCCCACCTCTTCCTTGATACACAAAGTACTACTAAAAATCAAGGAGGAACGCCCAAGGATAATCCTGATAGCTCCAACTGGCCAAGACAGCATTGGTACCCACTGCTGAGGAGCATGTCTCGAACAATATGTGGCCAATTCCTGATGCCTTTGATGCTAACTCAGAACAACTTCAGCACCATGCATCCAAACCTAAAACGCTGCAACTGACTGCATGGAACATCACATAGCAGCTGCTAATACAGAACTTTCACAAAGAGTTAAAGACATTATTCTTGAAGCACGCAGGCCTTCAACTAGAAGGAATTATGCTGGGAAATGGAAAAGGTTTGTCATTTGGAGTTCTGAAAGAGGAAAAGATGTATCAAACATAGATATGCCTAACATTCTGGAGTATCTGGCCGAACTACTTCATTCAGGCCTGTCCTACTCCTCCATCAAGATTCATGCATCAGCTATTTCAGCAGAATACAGCTTTGATCCACCTGTTTTTCACACCCTTTGCTCAGGCAGTTCCTCAGAGGAATCAAGAATGTAAAACCTCCAAGGAAACCACCATTGCCAGCTTGGGACTTGAACTTTGTGCTAGAAAAATTGACACTATCACCTTTTGAACCAGCAGCAACAGCAGACCTACAACACCTGTCATGGAAAACTGCTTTCCTACTGGCAATTACTTCAGCAAGGAGGGTTTCAGAACTACAGGCCTTAATGGCAGTGCAACCCTTTCTAATCTTCCACCAAGATAGAGTGTCCATGAGGACTAATCCTACATTTATGCCTAAGGTGGTATCCAGAGTGTCTTTAAACCAGGCAATCCACCTGCCTACCTTCTTTCCCAACCCACAAAACAGAGGAAAGAATACTGCATACCTTGGATGTACATAGACAGCTACGCTACTACTTGGACAGAACAAAAAATAGCAGAAAGACTGACCAACTTTTCGTAGCCTATGCAACAGGAAGGGAAGGAAAAGCTATTTCCAAACAGACAATCTCCAAATGGATAGGAAATTGCATACGATTCTGTTACTCCTTCCATGGAAAGCCAATTCCACAGAACATAAGACCTCATTCTACAAGGGCAACAGCCACTACCACAGCCTTCTTACGAGGAGTGGCTACCAAAGACATTATTGAGGCGGCTACTTGGACCTCCGTGCATACATTTGCCAAGCATTATAATTTACCTCTATATTCCAGATCCCGAACAGGGTTTGCCACTGCTGTTCTGCAAGGGATCCTAAACACACCATAATTTACTTTTATCCTCCTCCCTAGTTGGCTATGGTATTCTACCCAGTTGTTATGACTGCAGATGCATCCATGAAGGACATAGTACAGTTTTGTACCTACCATAAATGTAGATGTCCTAATTTGATAGCATCTGCAGTCAGGATTACCTCCCTCCTTCCCTCTGTGGTACTCCTAGGGTGTTTACCCTTCTAATAGCTAGCTAGTGGGGATTTCTTTCATGGTGTATTTGTTTGTAGTTATGTACATACATGCTTATTTTTGTGTTTACCTCTATCTTTTGGAAACATTGGCATCTATCCAAAATTTTTAGCCTTCTATAGGGCTTCTGGCATCTGGGGCAAGAAACACTGAAGAAAATGGCGTCGGCTGATGCTTTTATACCCGAAGACCAACAGAGATGACGTCGGGTGAAGTGCGACATCAGCAAGCGGACCCGACTTTGGAATCCGGCCGACTGAAGGGCTGCCTGACGACAGGACAACCCAGTTGTTATGACTGCAGATGCTATCCAATTCGGACATCTACATTTATGGTAGGTACAAAACTGTACTTTCCTCCTGTTTTGGATATTGTGGATGATGCCTTTTTGGAGGCTAACTTAACCCCTGACTCTCTTCCTCCTGCTCCTGTTGAGCCTGATAGATACTACAGGGTTCCTGATTCCCACCAGTTTTTATACAATAACCCTTCTGCTGACCCTGAAACCATTTCTCAGGGTCCTAAGGGAGTTAAGGCTGCTTCTGCCAAAAATCCCATTCCTACTGAAAAGGATTCTCGATCCTTAGAAAGATGGGGCAAAAAGGTGTACACTTCTGCTACTTTGTCCATTAGGGCTTTAAACTGTCAGTTTCATATACTGAAATACCAGCAATTTCTCTTGTCTGTTTTAAAACAAAAGCTTACTTCCATTTCTGCCTGTGCAGATGATAAGGAATTACATGACTTATTGCATGCCACTGAACAAGTCGGGAAGCATGGTTTACACTGTGGATTTGATGCCTTGGAGGCTTCTTGTAGGGCTGCGGCCTCCGGCACAGTCATTAGAAGGCATGCATGGCTAAAGGAACAAAATTTGCCTGAACAAGTAAAGGCTAAATTATTGGATGCTCCTGTTCAGCATAATGTTTTGTTTGGATCAAAAGCTGAAGAGGTGATTAAAAAGATGGAGGATAAGGCAAAATCCATGCAAACAGTTAAAGATTTCTTACAAGTACAGCCACCTAGATTTAGCAGGAATTGGCCTTCAAAAAATTGGTCCTTTCCCACTTCAGACAGGCCTCAGAGGGGTAGATATAGACGCTCCAGAGGAAGGCCTCAAACACAAGCTTCTTATAGACCAAGACAGTGGACTGCTTCCACCCCTAGGGGAGGAGAGGACAGGTCACACTCAAAGGAAACAAACTCTATGACTCCCTCTGTTGGGCTACAGGAACTTCTTGCCTGGAAGCCCCTCTCGGAGGAAAACTCTCTCTTTTTTATCAAAATTGGACTCAAATAACCCAAGACAAGTGGGTTTTGAATGTGGTTTTAAGAGGTTACAAATTCCATTTTCATACCTTGCCAAGGCCAAGCCGGATGGCCAGACCTTCCAAAACATCAATGGACACGGAGGCCTTAAACCAGGTGGAAGCTCTTTTGGCTATGAATGCCATAGAACTGGTTCCACTTTCAGAGATGGGAAAAGGTTTTTACTCAAGGCTCTTTCTAGTCCCAAGGAAGCAAAACTCATGAAGACCCATTCTGGATCTGTCGGTCTTGAACACCTTTCTAGAGATTCCAAAATTCAAGATGCTTACTCTACAGCAGCTACTTCCAATGCTGTCCAAAGATGCATGGATGGTAACTTTGGATTTAAAGGAGGCATATTTACACATTCCCATCAGGCAGGATCGCAGAAAATACCTCAGGTTCAAGGCCGGATCAAGGCACTTTCAATTCTCTGCGCTGCCCTTTGGATTGTCTACTGCGCCCAGGGTCTTCACCAAATGCCTGGCTCCAGTAGTAGCTTACTGCAGACTCAAGGGAATTCAAATTTACCCTTATCTGGACGATTGTCTAATTCAGGCAGACAGCAAGGATGTCTTACTCCAGCATCTAGAATTTGTACAGAACCTCCTCAAGTTCCTGGGATTCTCTGTAAACATAAAAAAGTCAAATTTGACACCATCACAACAGATAACTTTTCTGGGTGCTCTTCTAAACTTCACAACCCAGATGGCATTTCTGACATCCGAAAAACAATTACAGCTGGCTTCAACTTTCAAAACATTGGCAACTTTAACTCAACTATCTGCAAGGAAATTCCTGCAGGCTTTGGGTTACATGGCCTCCTGCATCCTTCTCGTACCATATGCAAGACTACACATGAGGAAAATACAGTGGTACCTAAAAAGTGTATGGTCTCAGCATTTACACAGTTTAGACATACTGATCTCCGTCCTTCCTTGCCTTCAAAAGGAATTTCTTTGGTGGTCCAGGGCATGTGCTCTAAACAAAGGGAAACCCTTCCGTCTGCCTCCTGCCACTCCGATTTTAACCACGGACGCCTCGGATTATGCTTGGGGAGCCCATTTTTAGATCAACTGTCTGCAGGGCCTTTGGAAAAAGGTTCAGAAGCACCTGCATATCAATTTAACTGAAATGTTAGCCATTCAGAAAGCTCTATTGGCCTTCAGGAATCTTTTACAGCCAGGAGAACTACTAATACGGACAGACAACACCACAGTTATGTGGTACATAAACAAGCAAGGGGGATCTCATTCCTACCCCCTTTGCAGACTAGCCATGGATCTATGGAACACATCTCTAGCTTGCAATCTGGATCTTCAGGCTCAGTTTCTACCAGGGAAACAAAACTTCCTGGCAGACAGTCTGAGCAGAAACCTTTCGGATCC
This sequence comes from Protopterus annectens, assembly GCF_019279795.1. NCBI lineage: Eukaryota > Metazoa > Chordata > Ceratodontiformes > Protopteridae > Protopterus > Protopterus annectens. The sequence goes on from NC_056732.1 coordinate 500,651,656, forward strand.
ACACGAATGGATGCTGGACACCAAAATATTCAGGATGATAACAGCAGTCTGGGGATGTCCTCACATAGACCTCTCTGCATCCCATCTCAATCATCAACTACAGAATTTTTGCACCAGGACTTTCCACAGAGAAGCTTGGAAAGTGGATGCCCTGTCATTCAGTTGGAGGAACCTCTCGGGATATGCCTTTCCGCCTCTTCCTCCTCTTCCACGAGTCTTATTGAAGATAAAACAGGACAAGCCCAAGATGATAATCTTGCTGGCTCTAAATTGGCCTCTGCAGTTTTGGTATCCAACTCTAAAAAACCTATGCTTGGAGCCCCCTTGGGTTTTACCTCAGTCTCCGAACCTTCTGTCCCAACATCAGGGTCAGGTTCTACACTCTCATGTCATAACTCTCTGCCTGGCGGCCTGGTTAATCCAGGGCCTTTGATTTCTTCTTTCCTACCCAAGCAGGTTATGGATGTCATTTTAGAAGCCAGATGTCCTAGCACTAGAAAATCTTATGCAGGAAAATGGAAAAGATTTTGTTCCTGGATGCAGGCTCAGGATTCTGATCCTCTTCTTCCTAACATTCCTTTAATTTTACTTTACTTGACAGATCTCTTACATAAGGGGTCTCTCTTTCTCTTCCATTAAGATACATGCCTCTGCTATTTCTGCTCATTATAATACAGACCCTCCCATCTTTTCCCACCAGCTCATGAGACAGTTTCTCAGAGGAGCTAAGAACTTAAGACCTCCTAGATCTCCTTCCATTCCTGCTTGGGATCTCGACTATGTTTTGGAAAAACTAACCTTGCCTCCTTTTGAGCCTGCTGCCACTTCTGACATCAAGTTTTTATCTTGGAAGACAGCTATCTTGTTAGCCCTAACCTCTGCCAGGAGAGTTTCAGAGTTACAAGCTCTTATGGCTGTGGAACCTTATATTATTTTTCATCAAGACAGGGTATCTTTGAGGACTAATCCTACCTTCATGCCTAAGGTGGTTTCCAAAGTGGCTTTAAATCAAACTATCCACTTGCTAACCTTTTTCCCCACTCCTCAAAATAAAGGGGAAAGGATCTTACATTCCTTGGATGTACGCAGACTACTACGTTTTTACCTGGACAGAACCAAGGACATCAGAAAATCAGAACAATTGTTTGTTTCTTATGCTTCAAGTTCCCAAGGCAAAGCCATTTCAAAACAGACCATTTCTAAATGGATTGCTCATGGAATCAGATTTTGTTATTCACACCATGGAAAGCAAATCCCAGGGAGTATACGGACTCATTCCACCAGAGCGGCTGCCACTTCTGCGGCCTTCCTCAGGGGAGTTCCTACCAAAGACATTCTGGAAGCTGCAACTTGGAGTTCAGTGCATACTTTCTCTAAGCACTACAATCTACCTCTCTAATCTAAGTCTAGGGCAGGCTTTGCCTCTGCAGTCTTGCAGGGTCTTCTAGCCACCCCTTCTTCTTTATGACCACCTCCCTTTCTTTCAGCTTTGGGATTCTACCCTACAGTCATGACTGCAGCAGTGAAACACGATGAACATAGTACAGTTGTGTACACCTACCATAAATGTAGATGTTCGAGTGTCTTCACTGTTGCAGTCTGGGTTTTCCTCCCTCCTGTCCCCTCTTATGTTTACTTTTGTGTAGTTCCTTTTTTCACCATTCTTCTGAGGTGTATTTGCATTTTGGGACTCCTGACATCTGTGGCAAGAAAAACTGGAGAAGATGGCGTCGGCTGTCAGCTTTGTACTCCTGGCGCTCTGACGTCAGGGAGCATGGTTGAACAGCCAACGTCGGACCCAGACTTTGGGATTCTGGCCGACCGAGGGCTGCCTGCTGGCAGGGGAGAACCCTACAGTCATGACTGCAACAGTGAAGACACTCAAACATCTACATTTATGGTAGGTGTACACAACTGTACTTTCCTTGCCTGCAACAGGAGTTTCGATGGTGTGCACAGGCCTGTCACCACAACAAGGGGCAGCCATTCACCCTGCCCGCAGCCAGGCAGTCAATAACAACGGATGCTTCAGATTATGACTGGGGGGGGCCCACATGGCAGGAAAATGTATTCAGGGCACATGGCCCACAAGCCAAAGGCATCTTCATATCAATCAAAAAGAGATGCTAGCTGTTCAGAATGCCCTGACAGCTTTCAAGGATCTACTCCATCCAGGACAACTACTGATAAGGAAGGACAATACTACAGTCATGTGGTACATAAACAGGGAGGCACTCATTCCTACCCCCTCTGCAGACAAACCATGACTTTGTGGGACACAGCATTGACTTATCAAGTACACCTGCAAGCACAATTTCTGCCAGGAAAGAAAAATACTCTGGCAGACTAAGCAGAAACCTCACGGATCCCCACGAGTGGAAACTGGATTCACAAGTCTTCTGCATGGTAATAAAGAAATGGGGGACGCCCAGACATAGATCTATTTGCCTCCCCTCACAACTGCCAACTACAGAGATTCTGCACAAGGACTTATCACAAGCAAGCATGGAAAGTGGATGCTCTACCATTCAGCTGGAAAACCCTAACAGTGCATGCCTTTCCTCCTCTGCCTCTCCTCCCCAAGGTACTCCTAAAGGTCAGACAAGAGAAGCCAAAAATGATTCTGATTGCTCCAGACTGGCCCCGCCAGCACTGGTACCCAATCCTAAAGAGCTTGTCTCAAGGTCCAGTCTGGACATTGCCTCTAATTCCTCATTTACTGACCCAACGAAACAATCAGATCCTGCACAGCCAACTCGGAACCCTAAATCTGGCAGCATGTTATATAATGTAGCCATTCAGAGCACACCTCTCTCTAAAGCAGTGATGGATGTTATTTTGGAGGCCAGGAGGCCCAGTACCAGGAAATCTTATGCAGAAAAATGGAAAAGATTCTGTGCTTGGAACCAGGCACAAGGAATTGACACGTTTGTACCAAATACTCCTCAGATTTTACAATACCTGACTGAGATGCTGGACAGAGGCCTATCCTTTTCATCAATTAAAATCCATGCCTCTGCCATTTCAGCTCATTACAATACGGAACCACCAATTTTTTCACATCCATTGCTAAGACAGTACCTCAGAGGGGGCCAAAAACATAAGACCTCCAAGGAGAGCACCAATACCTGCATGGGACCTCAATTATGTCTTGGAAAAACTCACACTGCCACCTTTTGAGCCAGCCAATACAGCTGAAATAAAGTTCTTATCTTGGAAAACAGCTCTGCTCCTAGCAATAACATCTGCAAGTCTCAGAGTTACAGGCACTCATGGCCATGGAACCTTTTATCATTTTCCATCCAGACAGGTTTTCTCTAAGAACGAACCCGACATTTATGCCTAAGGTAATGTCCAGTGTGGCCCTTAACCAAACCATTCATTTGCCTACCTTTTATCCAAACCCACAGAATAAGGGTGAGAGACTCCTGCATTCTTTGGACATACACAGACAGCTACACTTCTACTTGGACAGAACTAAAGCTTTCAGAAAGACTGAGCAACTCTTAGTAGCATATGTTGCAGGATCACAAGGAAAGGCTATCTCAAAGCAGACTGTTTCAAAATGGATAGGCCACTGCATTCGTTTTCTGCTCTTCACAACATGGCAAATCCGTGCCTAAGGGCATTAGGCCACACTCAACCAGAGCAGCAGCCTTCCTCAGACGAGTACCAACCAAAGACATTTTAGAGGCTGCAACTTGGGAGTTTAGTGCACACTTTTACCAAGCACTACCACTTACCTCTCTACTCTAAATCCAGAGCAGGCTTTGCCACTGCAGTTCTGCAGGGCCTTATATCCTCTCCTAATCCTATTTAGACCCAGTCACCCAACCTCAGCTTTAGGATTCAACCCAAGTGTAATGACTGCAACAGTGAAACACGATGAACATAGTACAGCTGTGTACCTACCATAAATGTAGATATTCGAGTGTATTCACTGTTGCAGTCCAGGCTACCCACCCACCATCCCCCTTTTATTTGCTGGGACTTATCTGTACTTCTCTGTCCTATACAATCTATGTGGTGTATTTGCTTGTAGATGAAGGAAATGTTTATTTTTGTGCATGCATACTTATTGGCATAATTTTCTGTCTACCAGTTTGGGAGCACCTGACATCTGGGGCAAGAAAAACTTAAGAAAATGGCGTTGGCTGCATCTTTTATACCCCTGGCGCACTGACGTCAGGGAAGAGGAGACTACAACCGACGCTGGACCTAGACTTTGGAATTCAGGCCGACTGCGGGTAGCCTGCCAGCACGATAACCTAAGTGTAATGACTGCAACAGTGAATACACTCGAACATCTACATTTATGGTAGGTACACAACTGTACTTTCTAGGACACACGTGGAGCCAGTTCCCCTAGTGGCAGAGGGGGAAACTACAGTGGAAGATGCTGTGCACGCAGCAGAAGTGGTCCACAGAATTAGAGCTTCAGGGATTCCTTTCCAAGTAAGCCCTTCCAGCTTTCCTGAAAAAAGGCCCGATTGTCTTCCTCTGGAGGCAGTTGGAGGATGCTTATCCTTGTATCTAAATGCCTGGCTAAATATAACAACGGATTATTGGGTGCACCGTATCATATCCAGAGTTTATACTATATGCTTTTCCCATTTTACCCCATATGCAAGAAAATCCACAATGTTCCACCCAGTTAGAGGGAACCAGTGGTTCTAGAAATTCAAAAACTGCTAGACAAGAGAGTCCACCAAGAAATCCCACCAGACCAGAGAGGATCCGGTCTTTACTCAAGATTCTTTTTAGTGCCAAAAAAAGACAGGACTGGAAACCAATTTTGGACCTCTATGTGGTGAGCTAATCAGTTCGACAGATGAAATTCTGGATGGTTTACAGTACAGTCCGTTCTTCCATTTTTAGGAAAGGATGACTGGATGTGCTTGATAGATCTTCAGGATGTGCATTACCACATAAAAATGGGCAAGCGCTCCAGTAGGTTCCTCCGGTTCTGGTTGGGAGCCAGTCATTACTAATTCAGGGTGGTACCCTTTGGTCTCATCACAGCCCCCAGGGTGTTCCCAAATGTATGGTAGCAGTAGCAGCTCACTTGAAACTGCAAGGATTCCAGGTGTTTCTGTACTTGGAGTACTGGCTCGTTACCGCTCTGACCAGGCATCGACTCATACAAGCGAGGGATTTGGTTGTCCAGACCTGTGCATACTTGGGGATAACTATCAATCAAGAAAAATCCCAACTGTCTCCAACTTAGATCTTCGAGTTTATAGGGGCAGTGCTGAATACAACTACAACCATAGAGTCCTTCCCCCAAGTGAGACTTCAGAAAATCATAGCCCTTGTTCAAAAAATAGTACACAGGAAGAAAGTTCCCTTTCACATAGTTTTGCAGGCCCTTGCTTATGTGACAGTGGCAATTACTTTAGTTCCCTTAGAGAGAGATCACATGAGAATTCTACAATGGTTATTAGCTTCTCAATGGTCAATACTGTATCATCCCACATCGCATCAAATTCTGATCAATCATTGCAGAAAGGATCTAGTTTGGTGGAGCCACTCCAAGGAAATTTCTCTGGGCTACCCCTTCATTCTTAGAGAGCCCAAGGCCATAGTTACCACGGACGCCTCCCAGCTGGGGTAGGGGGCCATTTTCTTGGCAAGACTGTCCAAGGTACTTGGTGCCCTACAGAGGCCAACTTGCATATCAGTGTTCTAGAACGAAGAGTGGTGCTGTTAATGTTGCAAGCCTTTCAATCTGCTCTTTCTGTGGGAACAATAGTGATTCAAACAGACATGTCAGTGGTTTGGTACATCAACAAACAGGGAGGAACCAAGTCTTTATTACCTTTGTCAAGAAGCACTCAGAGTGTAGCAGTGGGCAATGTCTTCCAAATGCTTTCTGATAGCAACACACATTCCGGAGAGTTCCAGTGTGACAGCAGACAAACTGAGCAGATGTATTCTTCAGCCACAAGAGTGGTCTCTCAATCCAAAAGTGATGGAAAAGATTTTCCGTCAGTGGGGTCAGCCTTACTGCAACTTGTCTGCCTCTCCTCTAAACAACAAGTGCAGCAGCTACTTTGCCCTGATTCCCCCTCCGGGGAAATCTCCTAGAATTGCTGTTCTGCACACTTGGCCTTCTATACTCGTATATGCCTTTCCCCTGATAAGTTTTTTTTTTTTCGGCTTTTCCCGGTTAGGGGGCGCCACAGCAGAACTCCGGTCTGCTAATGATTGGCAGTAGATTTTTTTATGATGCCGAGTTGTTAGCCCGACGCCCAAACTTCAGCGAAGGCATGCCCATTCATGCATGTCTTTCGGAGGCCACTCAGCTGCGGGGAGGACATGCAGACTCCACACAGAAAGCACTCTAGCCGTGAATCGAACAGGAGAACCTCTTGCTGTGAGGCAACAATGCTACCGCTGTACCACAGTGGCTTCATGCCTTTCCCCTGTTAGCTAATACTAAAATACTTACAGAAAGCACTCGGGTGGAAGAGCAGAGTGATCCTCATTGCTCCATGTTGGCCTCGACAGCTATAGTTAAGCTAGTCGCCAGTCCGCCGGTACTCGGGTGCTTTTGCAGCCCCTCATGCCCACTTCTATGGATTCGCAGGCCTCTGCTGAGACCCATTCATATGCCGGGTGATGCTTCTTCGACTATGGAACCAGTGGATGTCTCTATCTTGGATGGGTCCGGAGCCGCTCTGCAGGCACCGGCTTCTGAGGGTGTTTTTCGTCCTACTGATGTTCGAATCAAACCGACAACTTCATTTTTAGCCAAAACTACAGAGTTTCTTAGGCCCAGAGTACACACTACACCTAGAAAACCGATGACCAAAGCGCATGCTCAGGCACCCATGCCACAGAAACAAATGCTTAGAATGGCTGAGGACCTTATTACGCTAATTAGGGGAGGCGCGCCTTCCCCTGCTAAGAGACGAAGAATTCAGTTGCCTTCAGAGACTCTACAGACCTGGAGTCCGATGACTTAGACCTTTCTGATTATCAGGACATGCCCTCCTCAGCCTATGAGGATTCCGATGCAGAGAAATCCATTCCCTCTACCTCCCCTCCAGAGGATTTTTCTTTTGGTGAAACCTTGCATACTTTGAAAGCATTTCCATTGGGAATGCCAAGACCATCTTCAGTCCAAAAAGAGACTCAGAGAATTTTTAGAGTTGCCTCATCACAGTTCTTTAGCTATACTCCCCTGTCCTGGATGTTGTGGATGATGATTTCATGGAATCCAGTCTTACTCCAGACACCTTACCTCCAGCCCCTAGGAAACCTGACGGGTACTACAGAGTGCCTCTTTCACACAAGCTTCTTTTCAAGAATTCTACTGTTGATCCAGAGATAGTTTCCCAGGGAACTAAAGGTATTAAGGCTACTAGAGCCAAAAATCCTACCCCTTCGGACAGGGATTCCAGAGCTTTAGAAAGATGGAGTAAGAAGGTATATACCTCTGCAACTCTTGCTGTCAGGGTACTGAATTTCCAGTTTCACATGGTGAAGTACCAGCAACATATTATGGAACTAATTAAACAAAAAATAGTAATATTTCCAGATTGTGCAGAAAATAAAGATTTGCAAGAGCTTATGCATTCTGCAAACCAAGTTAGTAAGCATACTTTGCAGTGTGGTTTTGTTGCCCTAGAAGCATCTTGTAGGGCTGCATTCACTGGCTCTGTACTGAGAAGACATGCTTGGCTGAAGGAGCAGATCTTGCCAGATCATGTCGTATCAAAATTACTAGACACTCTTTTAAATCAGGACCGTTTGTTTGGCACCAAAGCAGAAGTTCATAAAAAGATGGAAGAAAAAGCTAAATCTGTGCAAACTGTTAAAGAATTCTTACAAGTGCAACCACCTAAATTCAGTAGGCATTGCCCTTCAAAACACTGGGCTTTTCCAGCCCCCTCCAGGCCTTCTCAAACAAGACCCAAGGGAAACAGACTATCCAGACTACAGTCTCAGGGTATGCAGAGATCTAAGCAATGGAGTGCCCCCACCCCTAAAACAGAGTGGTAAGCCCACCTCCCTATGGAAAAAGTTCACAATGACTTCTCATCTCTACTTCCCAGCCCTGCCAAATTGCTTGTGCCCCTAGGAGGAAAACTTGCCCTTCATGCAAAAAACTGGATGTCCATCACTCAGGACCGATTGGTCCTCAATGTTGTATCCCAGGGGTACAAGTTTTATTTCCATTCACTGCCAACTCCAAGCGGGTTTCCAGACCATCCTCCAAACCAGCGGGCAGAGGCTCAAAACCAAGTACTTTCCCTGCTCATTATCAGAGCTATTCAGCCTGTTCCAGTAGAACAAAGTGGTCAGGGTTTCTACTCCAGACTATTCCTGGTACCCAGGAAAGAGGGCTCTCTCTGTCCAATCCTGGATCTTTCAGTTCTCAACACCTTCCTGGTGGTCCCAAAATTCAATATGCTTGCCCTGCAACAGCTTCTCCCTATGCTAGCCAAGGATGCCTGGTTAGTCACCCTAGACTTAAAAGAAGCTTATCTGCACATCCCCATAAGGGAGTCATACAGGAAATATCTACATTTCAGGGCAGGATCTATGCATTATCAGTTCTCTGCACTTCCCTTTGGCTTATCTACTGCACCCAGGGTATTCACAAAATGTATGGCTCCAGCCATTGCATACTGCAGGCAGAGAAATATCCAAATTTACCCATACTTGGACGACTGCCTGATTCAGGCGGATGGCCAGGAATTGCTGCTTCAGCACCTGGCATTTGTATAAAGCCTTCTCACTTAATTGGGGTACACCATCAACGAAAAGAAATAACAACTGGTACCCAGTCAAAAGATTGTATTCCTGGGAGCAAGCTTAGACACAATTTCCCAGATGGCATTTCTCATTTCAGAAAAACAGGTCTATCTGGCAAACTACTTCAAACAAATGGCCACCAGAACCCAGCTATATGCAAGAAAAATACTGCAAGCTCTGGGTTTCATGGCCTCATGTATTCTGCTAATTCCGTATGCAAGACTGCATATGAGGAAACTTCAATGGTACTTAAAAAGTCTTTGGTGCCAACATTCTCAGGACCTGGAAACGGTAATTCCTATCATCCCTTGTCTAAGGGCAGAGTTCCCTTGGTGGGCAGAAGCATGCAACCACAACAAGGGACTGCATTTTACTCAACCTCACGCCGCCCAAACCCTGACCACAGATGCATCAGACTATGCATGGGGGGCTCACATGGCTGGTAAATGCATCCCAAGGCAAATTTTCCTGCACATCAATCAAAAAGAGATGCTAGCTGTACAGAATACTCTGACAGCTTTCAGATACTTAATCCTTCCAGGACAACTGCTGATAAAAACAGACAACACCACAGTTATGTGGTACATAAACAAGCAGGGGGGAACCCATTCTTACTCACTCTGCAGGTTAGCCATGGCCCTGTGGAAAACTGCTTTGGACAACCAAGTCCATCTACAAGCTCAGTTCCTGCCAGGTAAACACAATTCACTGGCAGACGACTTAAGCAGAAATCTCCTAGACCCACACGAGTGGAAATTGGAGCCCAGCACCTTCAACCTTTTGATCCAGAGGTGGGGGAGCCCAGAGGTGGATCTCTTTGCCTCCCCCGACAACCACCAGTTAAGCAAATTCTGCACCAGGAACCCTCACAGCAGGGCCTGGAATGTGGATGCCCTATCCTTTTAATGGATAAACCTCTCAATCTATGCCTTTCTCTCGCTGCCCCTTCTCTCAAGAGTACTACTCAAGATAAAACAAGTCAGGCCAAGGACAGTTCTGATTACCCCGGACTGGCCATGCCAGCACTGGTGCCCACTCCTGCGCAGCCTGACAGCGATGCCACCTTGGCACCTACACCAGACCCCTACCCTGCTGTCACAGCAGGAGGGACAGATTTTGCAGCCACAGTTGCAAACCCTAAATCTTGCAGCCTGGCTTATTCCTTGAATACTCCACCAGCAACCGTAAGCAAACAGGTGCTGGATTTCATTCTTGAAGCCAGAAGGCCTAGTACTAGGAAATCCTATGCTGAAAAGTGGAAAAGATGATGTCCTTCAAGAATGCAACTGCAGTCATAACATATGGGTTATCCTGCCTCAGGCAGCCCTTCGGTCGGCCGGATTCCAAAGTCTGGGTCTGGCGTCGGCTGGTGTCACCTCCTCTCTGACGTCAGAACGGCTGGAGTATAAAGGCATCGGCCGACGCCATCTTCTTCAGTCTTTCTTGCCGCGCTGTGCCAGAAGCAGAAGCAGTTTGCAAGTGCCAGTTGGTCAGCTCCTGTGTTTTCAGTTACTGAAGTCATCTAAAAGCTAAGTACCCCGTTGGGGAACTTTTTTCTTGTCTCAGCCGATGTCAGAACAAATTGAGAAAGTTAATAATTGTTTGTCTTGTGGTAAACAAATACCTCATAAGGACTTCCATTCTTACTGCCTCCCCTGCCTGGGCCCAGACCACGACGTCTCGGCCTGTGCTGCCTGTGCTTGCTTTAATAAGCGCACTCTCAGGCGCCGGGCAGAATTTGCCGCAGACTTTTTTGGCGAATCCTACGCTTACACCATGCCGTCGGAACAACCGACAGCACAAACTACCAAAAAACGTAAGGACCGGGACCGACATCCTCGGCCCGCGTCTTCCACCGATACAACGCCTAAGCCCTCCACGAGTGCTTCAGTCCCTTCGGAAGTGGTAATTCAACCGCTCCAGGCCGACGACACCACGTTAACACTTTCTTCGGTCTCGGAGACTACACCGGTGCCGGTTGTTGATTTTCCTCCAGAAACCGAAGTTCTGGATCTTCCCAACACCATTCCCGTGGACAAAGTTACTCCTGCACGTGGGGCAGCTAGGCCTCCTGTATCCATGTCCATCAAGGCCTTTGCATGTGCTAAGGCCGCCAGCCAGGCCAAGGCCCATCCTAAACCTACTTCTCAGGCCCCTTCTTCTGATAGACAAATCATGTCTCTTGCTGCAGATCTAATCTCTCTTATCAGGGGGTCTCAGCCTCACCCAGACAGAGGTTCTCAGTCGCCTGCAGATAAAAGGCCTAGAACTGAGCAGGTAGACGACCTCTCTTCAGATGCAGCCTCTGGGGATTCAGAGCATTCAGATATCCAAGAAGAATCCTTCCAGGCCTATGAGGACTCTGATGCTGAGGAATCAATTCCCTCTGCCTCTCCTCCAGAGGATTTTTCTTTCGGTGAAGTCCTCCACTCCATGAGGGAACATTTTCAGTGGCAGGGTCAGGAATTTTCTGATTCTAGGAAAAGGCTACGTACCTTCCTTAAGTTACCCCAGCACAGACCTTTAGCTATCCCTCCAGTTTTGGATATCCTGGATGATGTTTTCTCCGACTCCAGTGCTTCCCCTGATTCTCTCCCTCCTGCTCCTGTCAAGCCAGACAGATATTACAAGGTCCCTGACACTCACAAGCATCTTTTTAAGGCCCATTCTGTGGCTCTAGAAACTATTTCACAGAGCCCCAAAGGAGTGGCTACTTCCTCAGCCAAGAATCCACTGCCAGCGGACAGGGAAGCAAGGTCCCTGGAGAGATGGGGTAAAAAAGTTTATACCTCTACCACCCTTGCCATGAGGTCACTTAACTGCCTTTTTCATATGTTTCAGTACCAGGATTATTTACTGGATGATTTGCAGAAAAAGCTAGCCTCTCCTGAGCCTATAGATAGAAAGGCATTGCAGGATATGGTTCATAACACTCAGCAGGTTAACTATCATTTTCTTCAGTGTGGTTATGATGCATTGGAAGCTTCATGTAGGGCAGCTATGACAGGGGCTGTTATACGTAGACATGCTTGGTTAAAAGAACAGCCACTGCCAGACCATGTTAAAGTAAAGCTACTTGATGCACCTCTGGAAAAACAGAAGCTTTTTAGTGCAAATGCACAAGATGTGTTGAAGACCATTGAGGAAAAGGCTAAATCCGTACAGACAGTCAAAGATTTTCTCCAGGTTCAGCCACCCAGATTCAGCAGGAATTGGCCTTCAAAGAATTGGTCCTTTCCAGACACTGACAAGTTTCAAAGGGGAAAAACAGGCGTGCTCGAGGTAGAGGGCAATACCGAGGCTCCTACAGGGGCCGCCAATGGCAACCACCAAATCAGAGAAGTGGCGCAGGCAGTCCAGCTGCACCACAAGGACAATCACAATGACTTGACTTTCTTACCGCCGACCAAGGCTCAAAGAGAAGCACCTTTAGGTGGAAAATTATCCTTATTCTCAAAGAACTGGCACATCCTAACCAAGGACAAATGGATTCTGGATTTAATAGACCAAGGTTGCAGATTCCACTTCCATACTTTACCAACAAGACAAGGCATGCCAAACCTGCCACAAAATCAAAGGGCAGAGACACTCATTCAAGTTTCAAAGTTGTTACAAATGAAAGCAATAGAAAAGGTCCCTCCTCAGGAACAAGGCCAGGGATTTTATTCAAGACTGTTCCTTGTTCCAAGAAAAGAAAACAAATGGAGGCCTATACTGGACTTGTCTACTCTAAATACTTTTCTCATTGTGCCAAAATTCAAAATGCTGATGTTACAGCAACTCCTTCCCATGCTGGGCAAGGGGTCTTGGCTGGTCACTCTGGACCTCAAGGAGGCGTACCTGCATGTCCCCATCAGACACAGTTGCAGAAGATACCTCAGATTTCTTGCAGGGTCAGAGCATTATCAATTCTCAGCATTGCCGTTTGGCTTATCTACTGCGCCCAGAGTGTTCACGAAATGCCTGGCATCAGTAGTTGCACACTGCAGGCTCCAGGGGATTCAAATATATCCCTACCTGGACAATTGCCTTATACAAGCAGACAACAAACAAACCTTGATAACAAACTTGGATTATGTCATCCAATTACTACAGGCTTTGGGATACACAGTCAACATTCAAAAATCAAGACTACTGCCATCCCAACAGATGATTTTTCTAGGAGCCAAATTGGACACAAAATCACAAATGGCTTTTCTCACAGAGGAGAAACAAGAGCAGTTACCAGAGTACTTCAAAAGCCTAGCAAAGCTCTCCCAGCTGACTGCAAGGAAAATCCTGCAGGCCCTGGGGTTCATGGCATCTTGCATTCTTGTGATACCTTTGGCAAGACTCCACATGAGAAAGCTGTAATGGTACTTAAAAAGCTTATGGTCCCAACACAGCCAAAACCTAGAGGACGTAATTCCACTCATTCCATGTCTGCAAAGAGAATTTTTGTGGTGGGCTCAAGCAAGTCATTTAAACAAAGGCATGTCTTTCAACAAACCTCAAGCAGGTCAAATAATTACAACAGACGCCTCAGACCACGGATAGGGGGCGCACATGGAGGGCAGATGCATCCAAGGGCAATGGACCCCAAGGGAAGGACATCTGCACATAAATCAAAAAGAGATGTTGGCAGTGATGCATACAATCGAGGCCTTCGAAAAATCACTTCAACAAGGTCATCTGCTAATAAGGACAGACAACACCACTGTTATGTGGTATATAAACAAGCAGGGAGGCACCCATTCTTATCCTCTCTGCAGACTAACATTGATTCTTTGGGAAAAGTCCCTGAGTCTGAAGATTCACTTGCATTCCCAGTTTGTGCCAGGCAAGGACAATGTTCTGGCGGACAGGCTGAGCAGAAACTTCTTGGATCCGCACGAATGGATGCTGCATCCTCACATTTTCTCACAAATAACAAGTGCATGGAGAAGACCGGACATAGATCTCTTTGCTTCTCACCTCTATCATCACCTGGAAAAGTTCTGTTCAAGGACTCACCATCCTCTAGCCTGGAGAACGGATGCTCTCTCCTTCAGCTGGAATTCCCTAACAATTTATGCATTCCCTCCTCTTCCATTACTGACCAAGGTGTTACTGAAGATCAAGGCAGAACAACCAACAGGCATTTTGATAGCTCCAGACTGGCCAAGGCAGCACTGGTACCCATTGCTATTGAGCATAACTCGGACCAAACCGTGGCCCCTGCCTCAGTGGCCTCTACTTCTAACTCAGCACAACTACAGGACTGTTCATCAAAACCTGAAAACATTGCAACTGACAGCTTGGAGGATTCCATGACTACTTCCCATATCCCTTTTTCCAAAAAAGTTCAAGAGATCTTACTGGAAGCGCGCAGACCTTCCACCAGAAAAACCTATTCAGCCAAGTGGAAGAGATTCAACATCTGGAATGCCAACAAGGGACAGGATGCATCAGTACTGAACATTCCACAGATATTAGAATACTTGGCAGAAATGTTTCATAGTGGCCTTTCATATTCTTCCATAAAAATTCACGCTTCAGCAATCTCAGCAAAATACAATTGTGACCCACCTGTGTTTTCGCATCCCTTGCTAAGACAGTTTCTAAGAGGGATAAAGAATATTAAACCTCCCAGAAAACCACCAGTACCTGCATGGGACCTCAATTTCGTCTTGGAAAAATTAACTCTTCCCCCCTTTGAACCAGCAGCATCTTCAGAAATGCAATTTTTCTCCTGGAAAACGGCTTTCCTGTTGGCAGTAACATCAGCAAGAAGAGTCTCGGAGATACAGGCCCTCATGGCAGTACCTCCCTTTCTCATTTTTCATCAGGACAGAGTTTCTCTAAGAACCAATCCTTCATTCATGCCAAAAGTAATATCCAGGGTGTCTCTAAATCAAGCAATTCACCTGCCTACTTTCTTTCCCAATCCTCAAAATAAGGAGGAAAAGCTGCTGCATACTTTGGACATACACAGGCAATTACGCTACTACTTGGACAGAACAAAGACCACCAGAAAGTCTGACCAACTATTTGTAGCCTATGCTGCTGGAGTACAAGGAAAGGCAATCTCCAAACAAACAATTTCAAAATGGATTGGACATTGCATCAGATTTTACTATTCTTTTCATGGAAAAGGTGTGCCAGCCAATATTAGGCCACACTCCACCAGAGCTATAGCCACATCCACAGCCTTTCTAAGAGGAGTGGCTACAAAGGACATTCTAGAGGCTGCTACATGGAGCTCCGTGCATACATTTACCAAACACTACAACCTGCCTTATACTCCAGATCCCGAGCAGGCTTTACTTCAGCAGTCCTGCAGGGCATTTTAGCTACACCATCCCTATCTTAGATCCAACCACCCCCAGCTTATCTATGGTATTCAACCCATATGTTATGACTGCAGTTGCATTCTTGAAGGACATAGTACAGTTTTGTACCTACCATAAATGTAGATGTCCGATAGATATGCAACTGCAGTCGGGTTTTCCCTCCCTCCTACCCCTCTGCATTTCTCTTTTTGGGTCCACTACCCCTCTACCCTATTAGCTGGGGGTATCTTTTATGGTGTATCTGTTTATTACTGTTGTGCATGTCTGGAATTGTTTATCCATTCACCAAATTTAGCCTTCCTTGGGGGGCACCTGGCATCTGGGGCAAGAAACACTGAAGAAGATGGCGTCGGCTGATGCCTTTATACTCCAGCCGTTCTGACGTCGGAGAGGAGGCGACACCAGCCGACGCCGGACCCAGACTTTGGAATCCGGCCGACCGAAGGGCTGCCTGAGGCAGGACAACCCATATGTTATGACTGCAGTTGCATATCTATCGGACATCTACATTTATGGTAGGTACAAAACTGTACTTTCTTGGATTCAGTGTAAAGGAAAGGAGACAGCACTGCCTTCCTTACCTCTAATCCTGGATTTACCTCGCAGAGCTACTCCATAGAGGCCTATCCTTCTCCTCCATTAAGATTCATGCCTCTGCCATTTCAGCTTATTACAGTACTGAGCCACCTCTATTTTCTCACCCTCTCATCAAACAGTTCCTGAGAGGGGCTAACAACTTAAGGCCCCCAAGGAGAGCACCCACCCCTGCTTTGGACCTTAACTTTGTACTGGAAAAGCTCACGCTTCCCCCTTTTGAACTTGCTGCTTCAGCAGAGTTAAAATTCCTATCTTAGAAAACAGCCTTGCTTCTTCTAGCCATCACTTCAGCTAGAAGAGTGTCTGAGTTACAGGCACCGATGGTTGTGGAACCCTTTATTATTTTCCATGCTGACAGGGTTTCACTCAGGACTAACCCTTCCTTTATCCCTAAGGTGGTGTCCAGTGTGGCTCTAAACCAATCCATCCATTTGCCAACCTTCTTCCCTAACCCTCAGAATAAAGGTGAAAGGGATCCTGCACTCTTTGGACGTGCACAGACAGCTCAGGTCCTACCTTGATAGGACTAAGCCGTTCAGAAAATCTGACCAGCTGCTAATCAGCTTTGAAACGGGGACAGAGGGCAAGACCATTTCAAAACAAACCATTTCCAAATGGATAGCACACTGTATCCATTTCTGCTACAAGCACCATGGAAAACCAACCCCTCAGGGGGTCAGAACACATTCCACTAGGGCTACTTCTACCTCTACAGCATTTTTCAGGGGAGTCCCTAACAAGGACATTGTAGAAGCTGCAACATGGAGTTCTGTACACACCTTCACCAAGCATTGCCACTTACCTATCTTTTCCAAATCCAGGGCAGGATTTGCTACAGCAGTCTTGCAAGGCCTACTAGCCAGCCCTAACACTTCTTCCTCCACCCTTCCTCAGCTTTGGGAATCAACCCAAGTGTGATGACTGCAACAGTGAAACACAAAGAACATGGTACAGTTGTATACACTTACCATAAATGTAGATGTTAGAGTGTATTCACTGTTGCAGTCCTCGTTTCCCTTCCTCCAGCCCCCTGGTTTTCTCTATCTATCTCTCCTCTCTATGGCTATTCCTAATGGTATTGATATTTACTTTTTACTGGTGGTGTTTTTCCCACCGTATACTAGCTCCCTATTGGGGGCTCCTGACTTTGGGGCAAGCAAAGCTGATGTAATGGTATTAGCTGCCTGTTTTTATACCCCCAACTACCTGACGTTATGGAAGAAGCGACAGCATCCGAGACAGAAATACTAAAACTCTGGTATTCGGGCCGATGGAGGGTTACCTGCAGGCAGATAATCCAAGTGTGATGACTGCAGCAGTGAATACACTCGAACATCTACATTTATGGTAAGTGTACACAACTGTACTTTCTGGGTCATGTCTGCATGCTAGTTGGCTGTCCACTGGGTGGCATACTGTTTTGTACCCAACCTTTTGAGTTTGCCAACAATGCATAAGTGGGATATTGTATCAAATGCCTTGGCCAGACCAAGGTAGGCAGAGTGAACCATTTTGCCCTCATTCATTGCTTTGGTGACCTCAAAGAAGTCTACCAGGTTGAGTAGGTATGACCTGCCCTTGCTGACACCAAACTATGTTGGGTCTAGTGTCTGGAGGTTTACTGTATCATTATTGATCATTTCCATGATTCTTTCTACGGCTTTGCATACAAGACTAGTGAGACTTATGGTCTGCCTTAGAGCATTAAGGACGTGTTCCCTAGTAATAGCAGGGGAGAGTGAAATTTGATGGTATTTCCTGAGGGAAGGTTTAGAGAGAGAGGGGTATGGTTGGAGCTGAATTTTGTGGCCAGTAGTTTTGTTATATCTTCTGGCTCAGTGTAGATGACTTCATTTACAGTGAGCTCTGCACACAATTATGTATTGCCTTTGAGGTTGCAGACATAGCTAAAGAGTGCCTTGTAGTTGTCTTGATCTGGGATTCCAAATTTACCCCAAATTTGACTTTGGTAGACTTTTTGTCCTCTAACTTGTTAGTATAGTTTGAGAGTGCTTTTATCCTGCTGGGTGCTGCACTTCTAATTTTTGCCATGATGTTATTCCTTCTGTCATGCAGACTATTGATTTTGCGATTCCGCAAGGCTGGCTTTTTTTTTTTTTTTTTTTTTTTTTTTTTTTTTTTTTTTTGAGTAAGTTCTGTTCTACTTCCTGGTGGGTACTGCTTCCTCTATGCAGTTACTAACATGCTCATATAGGGTTTCTTTGAACAGTTCTGCATAAGCAGCAGTGTTCTCAGGGTTTATGGAGGCTTGGAATTTTGCCAAGTTATCACTTAATAGAAGGGAAGTTAGCCTTAGAGTAGTCCCTGAATATTCCATGATTAGTTGGGGGTCCAGGTTCTATTTTTATTTTAAAGGAGACTATTTTGCCGTCTGACCTTACCAGGGAAGACATTACACTAGGGGATGTGCAGCACTCTCCCTCATTAGTGAGGACCAGATCCAATATGGTTGCACCCCTGGCTGGTGTATTGACAGTCTGGTCCAGGGAATTTGTGTTTAGAAAGTCCAGGAATCTCTGTACCTGTACACTTTGGTGTCATATAGGATTCCCAGTTAATTGTGAGGTAATTAAAGTCACCCATGAATGTCTTATTGAGTTGGATGGTGAGTGCTTCCAGTACGTTTAAATACATGGTATGTGTTTCCTGGGTCAGAGGTGGTCCTATAACTTGCAAGGAAGTGGTATTAGATTTTTTTCTGTGGTGATTTGTACATGGAATAGCTCAAGTGTGTTGCGCTCTTTGACCAGCCTTGAGGTATATTTCATTTTAATGTAAATTGAGACACCACCACCTTTAGTCCTTGTTTGTAAAGTAGCTGGTCTAAATTTGTGGAAAGCATTAAAATATTGCACTGTTGGTGTGCTGTCCCCATCTTTAAACCATGTCTCACTGACCGCACACATCGGCATTCTCTAGGGTGAAGAAAGCTTGTAGGGAGTGGAGTTTCTTGTTTAGACTCCTAGCATTGAACAGTAATATCTTTAGATTTTCTTGGTTTTGATTTGTTGTGTCAGAAGTACTTTCACTTTGGCATTGCCTAAAAAAGGCACTATGGAGGAAGACAATATTTTACCTAATATTCGAAAGCCTAGAGGGGAGAGGTCCAGACCATCCCTGGCAAAGCAGCGTGGTCTGTTGAAGATCTCCTGTGCTGACAAATATTGCACCCCCTTAGAATGAAACCAGAATCTAAGCCATTTATTAAAGTCAGTCATCTTTTGTCTGTATTTTGGCATCATCCTTCGAGAAGGTAAATGCTGCTCAATGCTAGGCTCGTATCAACCTGGAATACACATTCTGAGAGCTCCATAATGTCTCTCTCCATATACTGTAAGGAGGTGCGTCTCAGGTAATTTCCTCTGCCGTGGACTATGACTGAGTCATAGTGGTAGTATTGCTCCACTGACGTGAGTGCATGTCTAGTATGGCGGATCCTAGCTCCTGATAATCAACTAACTATGGCTTTCTCCTTTCTCATCCTGGTGAGAGGGACATCAGTGTGTCTCATGGAGTTTCCAATGACCAGAATGTTGACTTGTGGAGTGGCTTGCCTTATGGACTTAGCAGTAGAGGCTGCATAAGATGTGGCTGTATGTGTTGATGTGGGTGTTTTTGAAAGTGCGTTCAGGGCTTCTGCGGGTATTTGTTATATGTACTTCGTGTTGGAGTTCTTTGGGTTTAGTAAGGTTACATTTAAGTGGCTCAGCATATGTGGGTCTTGTGTGTCTGCTTTGAATTGTGTGTCATGGGTGCAGCATGTGTACTACTGACAAACCTTATTGACATTCGGAGTACTGAGTTTGCATCCAGTGACCTTGTGTAAATAAATCTCTCACATACCATATCAGTTTGAGAATTAATTGTTTGTCAGTAGACATGAGGCAATTTCTGCATTGCCTCAGGATGGCCCATATCCACCAAGCTGGTAGTGGAGATGGTGAGAAAGTTCATATCTATAGCAACAGACCCTTTTTTATTGATTAGACAATTGTAGTGAGAATAAAAAGCAATGTCAGGTGTATCCTGTTTGCAACTCTGGAGACGGTGCTCGTTAGTGCAGACTAGTTCTGTGTGCACCTATGTATTGGTGAAATTTCTATTGGGCGCTTACACAAAAAAATGTCACTCAAGGTTTCTGCCTATACAGGGCACTGCCAAACACGAGGGGAAACTAGTAATTATACCATGAAAATTCAGGGATGCAGTATTTAGAAGATATTCTGAAGTTAGAAACAAATTAAGCAGTATTTGCTGAAAACAAAGAATTAGCTTGTCAAGAATGAATGATGTACGGGAGTCGCATGAATGGCTATTGCCTGGCTACTACTAGTCCTGGTCTCATCACAACCTCACTCTGCTGGATACAATGCTTCTTTGCTTTTTCTCTCACCAGATGCAAAACGTTGGCACCAATCCCAGGATGGGAAGCAGTCCACAGCCTGTTTGGTGATCCACAGCCTTGTCCCAGATGATGCAAGGTTCTGTAGGCTTGTTGTAGCCTTTTCCTGGTAGATGTCTTGAGTAGCAACCAGACCAGTCAGGAACATCAATCACATACACTCGCTGCCCAACCAGAAACCGTCGGGAATCAGTGTACTCTGCTTCTTCTGTCACCAGGAGAAGAATATAAACAGAAATTCCTATCCTTCAGCTATGAAGCTGTTTTTAGGCTTTCCAATGATCAGCAGTCTCCAGGAAATAATGTCCCTGTGCTTCTTCTCTCACCAGGAGAAAAAACAGGAGCACTAATCCCACGATGACTACTGAGAGGCAGAATGTGGGCTGTCCAATAATTGGTGGTCTTCCAATAGATTTTGCAGATTTTAAAGGTAAAATGGAAAAAAATTGGTTAATAACATAAAGCAGTACCATGTGCACTAAGCAGTTTGATATGAAAAGGGGTAACTTAAGCTTCAGCTGTCTAAGTGGAGAGCCACTAATTTTAAAAGAGCATGATAGATTGAAAGGGAGAAAGCACTTTGTAATCTGGATCAATGGAATAAAGTGGGATGGCCAATAAATTTAAACAGTTGAAGGGGAGTGATTTCACAAAATGATATTTTGCCCTTGCTTACGACAGCCAATTAAAGGGGAGAGGGAGGGAGATATGTGGTCAAATTAAAGGGGCAGACAACTAGAAAACAGTTGAGTTTTAAGAACACAACAGCAATAGCTTGAGAAAAATGTGTTTGACGCTCAAGAGAGACAGCTGTGTGATCTCTTTTCTAGTTTTAATATGTAGTTAAAAGCAGAATACAAGTAAAATGCAATGTAAAGAAAACAAATCACAATAAACAACATAGAAGAAGGCACTAAAGTAACACAGAAAACAACATTAAACTAATCTTTCCCTCACAGCAAGTTGTGGCAGAGTCTGGGTGAGCTTTTCCAGTAAAGCTTTAAAATGTTTTATTTTACCATTTAAATAGAAGGTTTAGTTTCTAGCTCCATAAATTAGTACTAGGGTAACTGCTCATATTAACCTTGGCTAATTACCCCATGTGAGACTCAAAACCTGCACATTTTTTTCATGTAAGGTACACCCCGTAAGTATCATGCCAACCCTCCCACTAAATTTGTCTGCTAAAATATTGGCTGTATTCTTGGGATCAGAATATGTGATACTGTTGTGGATGAGCTCAGTGTATTGTTGGACATTATTCCTTAATTTCTTGACTTAACTGAAGAAAGGTATGTAGCTTCCATTACCTAGATTGACCTGAAGTTCATTTTCCACTTTACATTTTCTAATACTGCTCTTATGTTCCTTGTTGGTCTGTTTCATTTTGGTCTTGGAGTAGGTGGATGGTGATTTCTTAAAAGTTTTAATGTTTTTTTCTTTCTTGTGTTTTACATTTTATTAATACCGAAGTTCCACCATAAAGGTTAATTACTGAATTTACCATTATTTGTAGAATGGGCCAGTTGTTTAGATGCTGTAAAACTTGGAGGTGAATGCTGGAGTCTTCTGATTTCATTTGTAGATCATTGTTAGGAATTTTTCTTCTACAAGCCAAAGTAAATTTACCCTTGCAAAATCCCTATAGTTGGTTTAATTTGGTGGTAGGGAAGTACCTCTAGTCCTAACATTGAAGATGACCAGCTTGTGGTGAGATTTGACCAGGGGTGGAAAGATGCAAGGTGAGGTACAAGTTGAGGCTAGAATTTCAAGGACAAAGGTTATGGTTATTAGAAAATATAGTGTATAATCTTACAATTTGTTCCAGTGCATTGATATTGACGTAGTCCAGGAAATGTTAAGCGTATCCATTTTGGAGTTGTATGTGTGCCATCCAGTACTTTGGTAATTGAAGTCCCATAGCAAGAAGGTGTTTGACTGGATATTTAACCCCTCAAGGTATATGGGTAATTTCCATGATATTTGGGGGACATTGATGGGGATCTGTAACTAGCATTGAAGTAATAGTTCGATTTGTTAAGGGTGATTTGGATTTTCAGGAGCTCCAAGTTTGTTGTGTGTAATTTGCTGCAAGGTGATGATGTTTCTGACAGGTACAGACACTCCCCCGCAGTTACTCAAGGGCCAGAAGTTGTGATGACTTTTAAAGCCTGGTATAAAGAGTGCTTTCATTGAATTGCATTGCACCCATGTCTTAGTGACTGCACAGATGTGAATGTATTCCTTTTGCAGGAGGGCCTTGCATGATCAGAGGATCATAAGAAATGTAAGGCAAATGAGTCTTGCAAGCATTTAACCTTGCCAGTACCCACCATTAGACTGTATCTCCCTTTTCAAGGAAACTGAGCCATTCAAACCATGGTTGAATTTGTTTATAATCATCCAGTCCCTGTTTGAAGGGAGGTAACATATCACGCTGGTTAATTTGTAGTAGTAGTCTGTTCCAGAGAGGAAAGGTGCTGGATAGTTAAACTCGGTCTCTACAATGTATTTATTTGCTGATGAAGATTTAGATCCCTAGTTTTGATATTTGTGGGAATCTTTGATTTCTGGAGGTATGAGGTCCAGAAATCTGGAGTCCCTAATGGCGCGGTTTAGGTTTTCCCTCATGAGTTTTGTATGATAATGAATGAATAAATAATACTTACAGGCTTTTCTAGTAGCTTTGGGTTTTTAACATTTTTTTAACTTTTGCTTAAGAATTTCTAGGATCTTAGTTTGATATGTCTGTGTGTGTGTGTGTGTGTGTGTGTGTGTGTGTGTGTGTGTGTGTGTGTGTGTTTATGTATATATGTGTGTATATATATGTGTGTGTGTATATATATATATATATATATATATATATATATATATATATGGATATATACATACACACAGCTTACCTTGACTTGGCCAAGGCCTTTGACATAATCCCTCACTCAGGCATCATTGAAAAGCTAGCACATCTTGGCGTAAATCCCTGTCTCATCAGGTGGATGGCCAATTGGCTCACTGACATGACCCTCAAGGTCAAAATAGGCACCTCCATTTCCGATAGCAGACCTGTCACTAGTGGAGTTCCCCAGGGATCTGCCCTGGGAACCCTATTGTTTGGTACCTACTTCTCATAGGTCCAGGCAAAGACAAAAGACCTGTGGTTGGCCAAGTTTGTAGACTACTGTAAGTCGGGTGCTGTCATTGACTCCCCAGATGATGTTAACATATACTGCAAGAGGATGTCACAGCAATTAATGACTGGTTCATAGGCAAGTACTAGGCTAGCTGCCCCTGTGGGCCATTTTAAGCCTAGCCAACTTCCCAAAGGTAAACATTAAACCCTGTACCTTGTGTCTGTGAGGTAAACACCTTCACCATTCTGCCAACCCACCCTCCACCTTTTTGTTTTGATTCCTAGAAAAGGTCATTTGAGGAGTGGAACATTTGATTCCTATATCACACAGGGGTTTGTCCTCCTTTACACTTCTGAAGACTGCATCCTTCATTTTGGGACCAAAAAGTGTTGATCTATCAAAGCAGCAGTCAAAAAGGTTGTCTCAAAATGTTCCACAAAGTCGCACAGCCTCATCCAAGTATGTCTCTAAATGGATATGCCTGTGTCAGCTGTGGTGTTGGAGATAAAGTACACAGAAATACTGGACAAAGATTGAAGGTGACCAGCTGCACATCAGTGGATATCTTTGATCCACTGGTATGGTCCCTGGAAGAGATTGGAGATTTCTTTGGTCAAATCTCTGTGAAGTCATGTAACATGTGCCAAGCAGTTTAAAGCTCTCACCAGTAAAGTACATGAAGCATAGACTCACTTCCCAAATCTGTCCAAACCATGGGACTCCCTGTTCAGTGGATGGAAAGAGAAACTCTCTTGGTTACT
Organism: Protopterus annectens; assembly: GCF_019279795.1. Lineage (NCBI taxonomy): Eukaryota > Metazoa > Chordata > Ceratodontiformes > Protopteridae > Protopterus > Protopterus annectens. The sequence continues at coordinate 500,675,642 of NC_056732.1, forward strand.
ACTGCCACCAACATAGAATCTGTGGCCAGGCCCTTGCTCCAGTGAGGGTGGTCTTTAAGGGTGATGAGAAATTTGTCTAGTTTCTTGGGGATGGGCTCAAATGGGTCCAACTCCTTTGAAGCCCATGTGGGCATAAGGTCTATCATCCCATCTGGAGGCGCGACCACCCAATACATAGACAACAGCCAAAAGCCTCACTGAAGACTGACTCTTCTGGAGAAAGCAGCTGGGAATACAATCCCCCTTTCTGTTTAAACAGTTTAAGAATTTCTCCTAATGACAAATCCTCAATGTGGGATCTGGGGAAAACTTCTTCATCAAAGCCAGTGCCAAAGTCATGTCCTCAAGCTAAACACAAAAAAATGTGTCATCATACCATTCGGCAGAAACATGGCTCTTACTGATTGCCACATCAACAGCAACCCTCTAAACACACAACCTGTGGCGGGAGACCTATGTACACTGGTTGATAATAATCTCACATTCAACCATCATAGGTTGGTACTGGGCTATCTGCCCAAAGGCATATATTAGCCCAGCCACGTTGTGCGGTGTTCACCGCCCCTTTAGTAGTTCCTTAGACTGTTGTACTAGCAGCTAGTACCCTTGGCCCCTATCTAGTAGTGCTGTTGGTGTGATCCCCGGTGTAAACTTTCTGTTACCCATCCACTCATCAAGGTTCCTCTTGAAGAGTGATAGTGAGGGGCTCTGTCTTATGTAGATCGGGACCCTGTTCCATAGTAAGGGAAGTCTCTGCGAAGGAAATCTATCCTTCCAGCATGTTCTATTCATTGTTGTATTGAGGTTTATATCCCTAGAGCGTGTAGCTAGAGTAGATTTGACTTTGCTAAGATGGAGCATGTTCAACAATTCTGGGTTGGACATGGCTCTGTACGTTAGACAGAGATCGCCTCTGAGAAAGTGGTATGCAACAGAGAACAGTCTTATCTTTTTAAATCGTGCTACATAGGGCAACTGTTTGAGGCCAGTAATCCTTTTTTTAGGTACCTTTGTGGTCTCTCCAGCTGCTGGAGATGTCTAGCCAGATACATTCCAGTTGGTGCATTGTACTCAATAATGGGTCTGATGAGGGAAGAGTATAGGGGCACCATTACATCCTTAGATCTTGATGCGAACCCTTTCGTGATCAGATGAGTCACATAGAAGGATTTTCTAACCACTTTGGCAACATGGTTATCAAAGGAAAGCTGACTATCTACTTGTCATGTATCATGTAGCGGCAGTGGTTAGAAAAGCCTTTTACTTGGATCATCTCATAAGTAAAGGTATTGTATCCAGAAAAAAAGGTTATTACCTCTCTGTACTCCTCCCTCATTAGACCAGTAATTGAGTATAACGCCCCGTTTGGTGTGCACGTCTCCAAGCATCTGCACCAACTGAAAAGGCCGCAGAAATACCTCACAAAGAGAATCCATGGCCTCCCAACACCTTGCAGACAGGCTCAAATCACTATCACGGTACTCTGTATTGTAGAGATCGCTCAGGGGTGATTTGTGTCTCTCCTACAAGCCAATCTCGGACCCTGCCCTACTAGAGATGCTCTATATCCGTAAGTCTAACTCCTTGCACATTACTCACGTGAAAGCCCTGAATCTAATATGCGACATCAATAAAATCTGCTAGAGAGACAGATGTTCTTCGTGTTTCACTGTTGCAGTCATTACATTTGGGTAATCTGCTGGCAGGTTGCCCTCAGTCGGCCTGATTAACAAAGTCTTGGGTCCTGGGTTGGTTGCTCTCCCTTCTTCCATGAAGTCAGGTCGTCAGGGGTATAAAACATGCAGCTGACGCCATTAAACCAGTCTTTCTTGCCGTGTGGTGCCCAAAGCAGAAGCAGTTCACAAGTGCCGGTCGGCCGACTCCTGAAATTTTCATTTTCGAGTTTCAGAACCGAAGTCTTCAACTTAAAGCTAAGTACCCCGTTGGGGAAACTTTTTCTTGCTCCTTACCGATGTCAGTAAAAGTTGTTAATTGCATTACTTGTGGAAAGCAAACGCCTCATAAAATTTTTCATTTGTACTGTATTCCTTGCCTAGGCCCTGACAACAGCGTACCTTGCTGTTGGTTTTGTGCTTTATTTAATCAGCGCACTATCCGTCGACGGTACATTTATGCTTCTAAATATTTCGGTTCTTAGTTTAATTATCCAGAAATGACGTCGGTTTGCCATCCGACTACCAGGATTACGAAAAAAGCCAAAGATAAAGACAGAGACAGTCGAGGTCCAAAACTGCAGATGACGCTTCTCCTAAGCCAGTCGCCAGTTTGCTGGTACTCAGTGAGGCGCTTTCGCAGCCCTTGATACCCGCTACTTCTGACTCGCAGGCCTCTACTGAGACCCATTTGGAGTCTGGTATGCAGCGAGATGCTTCACCTATGGAACCCGCTGATGTCTCTACCTTGGATGGGTCTGGAGCTGCTGTGCAGGCACCGGCTTCTGAGTGTGTATTCAGGCCTACAGACTTGCATATTAAATCGACTCCACCTTCAATACTAAGGCCTAAATTTCAATCTATGTCTAAAAAAACAATGCCCAGGCCACATGTTCAGGCCCCTACGCCTAAAAAACAAATGATCAAAATGGCTGAAGATCTAATTACTCTAATCAGGGGTAGTCATCCCCCCCTTCTAAGAGGCCTAGGGCTGAGCTTGACTATGAATCTTCTGATCAGGACTCTGTTTCTTCTGACTCTCCCAATGACCTGGATTTGTCCATACCTACTTATGAGGATTCTGATGCAGACGATTCCATTCCCTCTGCTTCCCCCCCCCCCCCCCCGAGGACGCTTCTTTTGGGGAAACTTTACATACCTTAAGGGAGCATTTCCACTGGGAAAGTCAGGAATTTTCTGATTCAAAAAAGAGGCTTAGGGATTTCCTTCTTCTACCTCAGCATAGGCCTTTGGCTATACCTCCTGTACTAGACATTGTTGATGTGTTTTCGTAATCCAGTATGGCCCCTGATTCCCTGCCTCCGGCTCCTAGTAAACCTGACAGATACTATAGGGTTCCCGAGTCCCACAAGTTCCTTTTCAAAAATCCTGTTGCAGATACAGACACCATTTCCCAGGGGCCCAAGGGCATTAAGGCCTCTACTGCTAAAAATCCTACCCCTTCTGATAGAGACTCCAGGGCGCTGGATAGAAGGGGTAAAAAGGTATGTTAAGTTGTCTATCTCGCTTTCGTTCTTGCTGGTTGGGATCGGAGTCGATCCTTGGCTCCGACTCTGCCATCTTCTATAGCTCGAGAGCTGTTTACTGGCTCGAGGCTACCCCTTATCCCATGATGCCTAGCGATAGCTACCCAGATCTCGTTTGCTGCTTCAGCTGCGAGGTGTTGTTTTTCTGGCTCAGGCTCGTATAAAGTTTTTTATAGAACTTTCTTACCTTAGAAATAGTTCTCTTTCTGGTTTATTGTTAACTTTTAGTCTTGTTTTTTTTCTGTTAGCTACTGTCTTATTGTAGCTTTCCTCCCCTTCCTTGTAGAACTCGTTGAGATCCCCCCTTATCCTCTTCTTGTCAGGTTAGCCATTTAGGTTAGAGGCTTTCCTTCTACCTTTCTTTCATAGGCTAGCCGTTTAAGTGAGAGGCTTTCCTGTCTTTAAAAAAAAAAAAAAAAAAAAAAAAAAACTTTAGTTTTAGTCTGCTAGTATAGTGTGTTTTTGTGTAGACTGTATTTGCTTGATAGCTTTTGTTGTTGTATTTCTAGTGTTCTTTTTTCAGGATGTCAAAAGTATCTAAAGTCTCTGGGTTCAAGAAGTGTGATTCATGCCGTCAGAAAATGTCTCTGACAGATGGGCGCACTTCTTGCGTCTATTGTTTAGGCGCCGTGCACCTGCAGGACTCTTGTTCTATCTGCCATGCATTTAGCCCAAGAGTTCTGCAGGCGCGTAAGAATAAGCTTATTCTTAGGGGTCTTTTAAAGCCCCAGGATTCACCGGCCAAGACTCAGCCTGTGAAATCCCCTAAATCTTCCAAGCCGTCAGCTCCAAGTTCGGAGCCATCCTTGGTTCAGATTCCACCTTCTACTTCTGTTCCAGCTGGTACTGATAAGACTATCTCCTCGTTGGCTCCATAAGGATCTTCGGAGTCGTCGTGGAGCCACAAGAGGCAAAGGTCCCCTTCCTTGAAATCGATTTATTCGGCTCTTCGGTCTCCCCTGCTTCAGAGCGAGCGCAGTCACCGATCTTCTCACTCCTCTCGGTTCTCCAAGCTGTCGGATCACGATGTGGAGAGAGTGGTCAGTAGGTTGCTAAAGCCACAGGCACTTGCCAAGATGTTGCCCAGCCCTCCTCAACAGGTGTCTGCTCCGTCCACTTCTATCGATGTTCCTCCTCCGACTCCATTGAGTTCAGAGCCGGAGTTAGTTGGGGTTCGAGTAGTAGAACCGTCGACTCAGATAACGCTATCTCCTTCAGTTCCGTCATCGGCTCCGATACTCTCATGGTGCCATCCGAGGGATCTGAGTGCCGGGGCTCTCTCATCGGCTCTGAGGGGGCGAGTGGCATCGGACCCTTGTCCGACCCCGTTCTCCCTCTCGGAGCTTCGGCGCAGGTGAGCTCGGCTCCTACATCGGCCTCAGAGCCGTCTCCCTTGGTGCAGAGAAAGATTCCGATTTCCTCGGAAACGGAGCTTTCTCTGCATTGTGCCAGGGATGCCTTTGATGTCATGAGGAGTGTGCTGGCCACTGAGCGAGCTCCACTATCGGCTCCACTGGCTCCGTCCCCTGTAGTGCCTGTGCCAACCTCTGCCCCTCCTCCAGACCCCACGCGTAGGGAATCGGCACTCCAGGACACCCCATTGGGTGTTTCCTCCTCTTCCGAGGCCTCCCCTGATCATTCAGATGAGCCCCCTTGTAAGAAGTGCAAGAGGAAGCACATTGACTCCCCTGAGTGTTTCACTTCTGATACAGATTTAGATGATTCGGAAGGGTCTCCGAGATCCCCCTCTGAAGATGTTTCCTTCTCGGACATCCAAGAAATGCTTAAGCAGAAGGAGAACTGGAATCCCCTAGCCCCTACCGAGGATGCATCTGTATTTCTGTATACGTTTGGTTCCCGACCTTCCACCTCCTGGGTTTCTCCACCTTTCGATCCACTTATGGCAGTGGTGGCTCGAAAGGCTTGGTCGGCTCCGGATACAGTGGAACCAACTCCGAGGAGACCTGGCAAGTTCATCACAGCACCCCATGATAAGCAGCTCCTTACCAAAGCTGTCCCTGTTGATGCCATGGTGGTAGCAGCAGCCACCAAAAAAGAGTTAGCGGAGACCTCTTCATCTGTCCATCCTCCTAGCAAGGAGTCTAGGACTTTGGACAGATACGGGAAGCAAATGTTTGCTTCAGCGACCTTCTCTATGAGGTCACTGAACTACTTATGCCATTTTACCCAGCTTCAGAGGGATCTCCTTAAAGAGCTTGGAGATGCCCTTCAAGATCCATCAGCTGAGTGGGCTCAAGCTAAAGTAGCTTCACAGCTGGCTACTCTTAATTCTGTAGTCAAGTCCTCCATGAGGCTCATTTCCTATGCAGCTGATGCTGCAAGTAGAGCCGCAGGTACGGGTGTGGCCCTTAGGAGGCATGCATGGATGCGGCTGTTTAATTTTGCGGAATCCTTTTGAGCGTCCTTCACCAATACCCCCTTTCATGGTTCCTTTCTTTTTGGACCACAGGTGAAAGACACTTTGACTAGGTGTGAGCAAGAAGGCAAGACTCTCTCTGCTGTGGGAGTCTGTTTTTCCACTCTTTCTAGACCTTACCCCAAAGGTCAGAAGAGTGGCAAAATGTGGTTCCGAAAATCCCAAGGAGCCTTGCCTGATGCATGTAGTGATTTTTCCTCCAGGGGCAGAGGGGGAAACAATAACAACAGACACCGCCCTCGTGGCAGAGGGGGTTCACAGAACCATGGCAACAGGGAATCTTTCTCTGAGAAGCCCTTTCAGCATCCCTGAAGGGTTGCCCGGCTGCTCACCTCTGGAGGCAGTCAGGGGAAGACTTTCACTGTACCCAAAAGCCTGGCAAAATTTAATGCAAGACAGATGGGTACAGTCCATTATATCCGGAGGTTACAAAATTCCCTTCTGTCAACCCCCTTAAGTCAAGGAAATCCCTTCCAGATGTTCCACCCAATCTGAAGGACCAAGCAGTAATAGAAGTTTCAAAACTGCTAGAAAAAGAGAGTCATCCATGAAGTCCCGGCAGACCAGCATGGATCCGGAACTTACTCAAGGTTCTTTTTGGTACCAAAAAGACCGATGACTGGAGAACAATTCTGGATCTCGGCAGACTAAACAGGTCTGTACAAAGAACAAAGTTTCGGATGGTCACGCTACAGTCCATTTTACCCTTTCTGGGTCAGAACAATTGGATGTGCTCGATAGATCTTCAGGACGCGTACTACCATATCAAGATGGACAGGCGCTCCAGGAGATTTCTTCGCTTCCAGCTGGGAGCCAGTCATTACCAGTTCAGAGCTCTGCCCTTTGGTCTCACCACAGCCCCCAAGGTGTTCAAATGTATGGCAGTGGTCACGGCTCACCTGAGACATCAAGGATTCCAGGTATTTCCATATCTAGACGACTGGCTCCTCACTGCTACTACCAGGCATCAACTTCTACAGGCCAGGGACTACACAATCACAGTCTGCAGCTAGGCATTACAGTAAACTTCGAAAAATCTGCCTTGTTGCCCTGTCAATCTGTCACCTACATAGGAGCAGACTTAAACACAAAGAACATGTTCGCAAGACTACCGCTAGACAGGTTGTCTACAATTTGTCAGCAAGTACAAATTCTAATGCAGAGCAAAAGAATCCAAGTCAGGTTCGTACTTCAAACTCTGGGTTCCATGGCAGCAGCCATTCTTTTAATCCCACTGTCCCACTTTCAAACTAGGATCCATCAGTGGCTTCTGTTCACACAGTGGTATTTCTAACAGCTGCCGATGTCTCACATGATTATGATTACGGAAGCATGCAAAAGGCACCTTTCCTGGTGGATGGTCTCCCCACTAGTGACTCAGGGCAGACCCTTCATTCAGCCCCCTCCGGTAGCCACAGTGACCACATACGCCTCCCTGATAGGGTGGAGGAGCATTATCAGGGCAGGACGGTCCAAGGCACTTGGCAGCCTCACGAGTACCATCTGCACATAAACGTCCTAGAAATGAGAGCCGTGCTCCTAGCGTGGCAAGCCCTTCAGGACTCTCCTCCTTCTGGGACCACTGCAATTCAAACAGACAACATGTTAGTGGTGTGGTACATCAACAAGCAGGGCGGAACCAGGTCCCTACCACCTGTGTCGAGAAGCACTCAGACTGTGGCAGTGGGCGATTTCCTCCCAAAGTTTTCTGATTGCGACGCACATCCCTGGAAGGTCCATTGTCATAGTGGACAGGCTCAGCAGAGCTATCCTCATGCTTCACGAGTGGTCTCTGAATCAGGAAATTGCAGATCATTGCAAGCTAGATATGGTCTCCAGGAGCAGAGCTACCTTTGGTTCCACTGTTCTGAAAAGTCTGTTCCAATGAGCTGCCCAGGATTATAGGTACTAATGATGCTGTCCCAACCAGCAAGAATGAAGGCGAGATAGACAACTTAACATAAAGAAGTTATGTACCTACCATAACGTTCCATGTTAGTTGTCTTCATCTCGCCTTCTTTCTTGCGTCCCACCCTCCATCCCCCTGTCCTATTGGACCAAGAGGAGTTGTGATTTCACTGGCTGAGTATTCTATGGATTGTTTCCTCTACTGACTTAGAGAATACAACAGGTATGCTCAACCTTTTTATTTGGACAGGTTTATTCTCTGGCTATGTCTGGAGTTGGCTATTTCAAACGAGATCTGGGTACCTATCGCTAGGCATCATGGGAATGGGATAAGTGGTAGCCTCGAGCCAGTAAGCAGCTCTCGAGCTATAGAAGATGGCTGAGTCGGAGCCGAGGATTGGCTCCGATCCCAACCAGCAAGAATAGGCGAGATGAAGACAACTAACATGGAACGTTATGGTAGATACATAACTTCTTTTTATACTTTTGCAACCTTGGCAACCAGGGCTTTAAACTGCCAATTTCATATGTTAAAATATCAATAGCATATTACTGGACTGCTTAAACAGAAAATGATGTTGATTTCCGACTGTGGAAAATAAAGACTTACAGGATTTATTGCATTCTGCTGAATAAGTTGGAAAACATACTTTGCAATGTGGTTTTGATTTTTTTGAGGCCTGTTGCAGGGCTGCTGTTACCGGGTCTGTGCTTAGAAGGCATGCTTGGCTTAAGGAGCAATCTCTGCCTGATCATGTTAAAGCGAAATTTTTGGATGCACCTTTAAATCAGGACCGCCTATTTGGCAATAAAGCCGAAGAAGTTTTAAAAAAGATTGAAGATAAAGCTAAATCTATGCAAACTGTAAAAGATTTCTTGCAAGTGCAACCTCCAAGATTTAGTAGGCACTGGCCTACTAAGAATTGGTTCTTTCCAGCTCCTTCCAGATCCTCTCAAGCCAAACCCAGACACACCAAAATCACCAGGTTTCAGTCCCAGGGGGCTCTCAGAACTAAGCAATGGGGGGTCTCCACTCCCAAATCTGGAAATAAGACACTCCCCTATGGTAAACAGTCTCAATGACTTTCCTTTAAGATTACCAGGCACTTACCTTTTAGCCACCCCTTTGGGGGGAAAGATTGCTCTTCATGCAAAAAACTGGGAACTCATAACCCAGGACAAATGGGTTTTAAATATAGTTTCCCAGGGATGCAGATCTCATTTCCACATGTTGCCAACACCAAACGGGTGGCCAGATCTGCCCCCAAATCAGTGGGCAGAGGCTCAACAAGTACTTTACCTCTTAAACATGGTGGCTATTCAGCCGGTACCAGATGAAGAAAAGGGACAAGGTTTCTATTCCAGGCTTTTCCTGGTACCCAGAAAAGACAAATCATGGAGTCCAATTCTGGATCTTTCTACTCTAAACACCTTTCTGGACATTCCAAAGTTTAAGATGCTGACTCTTCATGAGTTACTTCCTATGCTAGGCAAAGATGCCTGGTTGGCAACTCTAGATTTAAAAGAAGCATACCTGCGCATCCCAATCAGGGAATCTTGCAGAAGATACCTACGCTTCAAGGCAGGCTACTTGCATTATCAGATGTTCATCGTGTTACACTGCTGCAGTCATCACACTTTGGTTATCCTGCCATCAGGCGGTCCCGCAGTCGGCCAGAGTTCCAAAGTCTTGGTCTGGCGTCAGTTGCTGTCGCTTCTTCCCTGACGTCAGTGTGCCAGAGGTATATAAGAGGCATCCGATGCCATTTTCTTCAGTCTTTCTTGCTGCGCGGTGCCCGAAGCAGAAGCAGTTCGCAAGTGCCAGTCGGCCGACTCCTGAGATTTTCAAATCGAATTTCAGACCGAAGTCTTCAATAAAGCTAAGTACCCCTTTGGGGAACCTTTTCTTGCCTCAGTCCGATGTCAAAAAAGTTAACAATTGCATTTCTTGTGGGAAGCAAATACCTCATAAGGACTTTCATTCTTATTGTATTCCTTGCCTAGGCCCAGACCACGACGTCACAGGTTGTCAGTTTTGTGCTAGGTTTAATAAATGTACTATTAAACGTCAGTTTGATTTCGCCCGACATTATTTTGGTAGGAAATTTAATTATACCATGCCGTCGGAGCAACTGACGACCGGAATGCATACAAAACGCAAAGATAAGGACAGGCAGCCGAGACCCAAACCAGACTCAGAGGCCTCTGCTAGGCCAGTCGCTGGTTCTCCGGTTTTCAATGAGATGCCTACGCAGCCCCTGATGACCGCTGATTTAGAACCCCAGGCGGCATCCGATTCCCAAGCGGAGATTGCTAGGCCTCCACAACCTTTACCTTTAGGCCCTTCCGACTCCATGGCTGAAGGAGATTCCAGTGCATTTGAAACGCCTTCAGTTGCAGAAGGTGTCTTCAGACCGACTACACTCACTATTAAATCCTATGCAAAGCTGAAAACCCCTTTAAAAACAAAGAAGACTACAGTACAGCAGTCTCCAGTACAAGGCCCCATGCCTAAGAAACAGATGCTGAAGATTTAATTACCCTAATCAGGGGTTCCCATCCCCCTCCTGATAAAAGGCCAAGACAGGAGGCGGACTACGCTTCCTCTGACCAGGTTTCAATTTCTTCAGATTCTTCTGAGGAACAGGAATATTCTTGTCCCCCTTATGAAGACTCTGATGCTGAAGAGTCTATCCCTTCAGCATCTCCCCCAGAAGACTACTCTTTTGGGGAAACTTTACATACCATAAGGGAACATTTTCACTGGGAAGGCCAGGATTACTTTGATTCTAAGAAAAAGCTCAGAGAGTTCCTTTTACTACCCCAGCACAGACCACTTGCTATTCCACCCGTATTAAACATTGTGGATGATGTTTATTCAGAATCTAGCCTTAACCCAGATTCACTACCTCTTGCACCAGCCAAGCCAGACAGATACTACAGAGTCCCTGACTCACACAAATTCCTATATAAATGCCCTGTTGCTGACCCAGAAACCATTTCCCAGGGTCCCAAAGGGGTTAAGGCCTCTATTGCTAAAAAATGTTGTACCCTCTGAAAGGGTTTCTAGAGCACTAGACAGATGGGGAAAGAAAGTATATACCTCAGCTACTCTAGCTATGAGGGCCTTAAATTGCCAGTTTCACATGCTGAAATATCAACAATATTTGATGTCTCAAAACAAAAAATTATCACACATACAGAACAGCCTGATTACAAGGAAATGCAAGATTTGTTGCATGCATCTGAACAAGTGGGAAAACATACTTTGCAATGTGGATTTGATTCATTGGAAGCTTCTTGTAGAGCAGCAGTGACGGGGTCTGTCATACGTAGGCATACTTGGTTAAAAGAACAAACTTTACCTAATCATGTTAAAGCAAAGTTATTGGATGCACCTTTACAGCAGGATGTTTTATTTGGTGTAAAAGCGGAAGAGGTTTTAAAGAAAATGGAGGATAAGGCAAAATCTATGCAGACGGTCAAGGATTTTTTTACAGGTTCAACCCCCTCATTACAGCAGAAATTGGCCAACCAAAAACTGGTCCTTTCCAGCTTCTGCCAGACCACAGAGGAGCAAATACAGACGTCCAAAGGGCAGAGGTCAGTCACAAGGCTCTTACCAGCCTCAACAATGGGGTGCCACAACCCAAAAAGGAGGAGAAGACAGGTCTCAAACTATCAGAAGACAAACACAATGACTTACCCCTCAGACTGCCAAGCAAATCCCTCTTGGCAGCTCCCTTGGGAGGAAAACTAGCACTTTTTGCAGACAACTGGCACAGCATCACAAAAGACAAATGGGTCCTAAATATTGTATCTCAAGGATACAGATTCCACTTTCACACTTTACCAAGGATAAAAGGAATGCCAAACCTGCCACCAAATCAATGGGCAGAGGCTCAAAAGCAAATTTCAGCTCTCATGGAGCCATTCAAAAGGTCCCAACACAGGAGCAAGGACAAGGATTTTACTCAAGACTCTTTCTGGTTCCCCGAAAGGACAAAGCCTGGAGACCCATTCTGGACCTCTCAATTCTAAACACGTATCTGGAAGTACCCAAATTCAAGATGCTAACACTACAGCAGCTTCTTCCCATGCTGGGCAAGAAGGCTTGGCTAGTAATGTTTGACCTAAAGGAGGCATACCTGCATGTCCCTATCAGACACAATTGCAGAAGATACCTCCGATTTATAGCAGGTTCAACCCATTACCAATTCTCTGCACTGCCCTTTGGCTTATCTACTGCGCCCAGGGTCTTCACAAAATACCTGGCACCAGTAATTGCATGCTGCAGACAAAGAGGAATTCATATATATCCATACCTGGACGACTGCCTTATTCAAGTAGAAAGCAAGGACATTCTTTTAAAGCATCTGGCGTTTGTCAAAAACCTATTAAGTTGCCTAGGGTACACAGTAAACAAAAAAAGTCAAAACTAGTGCCCTCACAAGACATAATATTCCTGGGTGCCAGCTTAAATACAACAACCCAGATGGCTTATCTCATGCCAGACAAGCAAGGACAACTGACTCAATATTTCAAAATGATGGCGACAAAGACCCAACTCCCTGCAAAAAAATTCTGCAGGCCTTGGGATTCATGGCATCTTGCATACTACTAATACCATTTGCAAAACTGCATATGAGGAAATTACAATGGTACCTGAAAAGCGTATGGACTCAACACAGCCACAGCTTGGAAGCAATAATTCCACTCATTCCCTGCCTTCAACAGGAGTTTCTATGGTGGGCTCAGGCATGTCACCTCAACAAGGGTCAGCCTTTTGCCTTACCCCCAGCCAGGCAAACTATAACAGATGCATCGGATTATTCCTGGGGAGCACACATGGCAGGACAGTGTATTCAGGGCAAATGGTCTGCAGATCAAAGGCATTTACATATCAATCAAAAAGAGATGCTAGCTGTACAAAATGCCCTAACAGCTTTCAAGGACCTCCTACATCCAGGACAACTCCTAATAAAGACGGACAACACCACAGTGATATGTGGTACATAAACAAGCAAGGGGGCACACATTCCTACCCCCTATGCAGGCAAGCAATGACCTTGTGGAACACATCACTGACCTACCAAGTTCAACTACAAGCACAATTCCTGCCAGGAAAGAAAAACACATTGGCATATGATCTAAGCAGAAACATCATAGATCCTCATGAGCAGAAGCTAGATCCACAAGTGTTCACAATGATAACTCAAAAATGGGGGAGCCCAGACATAGATCTGTTTGCTTACCCCCAAAACTACCGACTACAGAATTTCTACGCAAGGACATACCACACACTAGCTTGGAAAGTGGACACCCTCTCACTCAGTTGGAAAACATTGACAGTGTATGCCTTTCCTCCACTGCCTCTTCTGGCAAAGGTGCTGCTGAAAGCCAGATTAGAGAGGCCACAAATGATACTCATTGCTCCAGACTGGCCATGCCAACACTGGTATCCAATACTAAGGAACATGGCTCAAGGCCCACCATGGATTTTACCTCCAATTCCTCACCTGCTCACTCAGCAAAACAATCAGATTCTACACAGCCAGCTCAAGACTTTAAATCTGGCTGTATGGCAAATTACCTAAACAACCAGTCAACACTTCTCTCTAAAGCTGTGATGGATGTCATTCTGGAGGCCAGGAGGCCCAGCACCAGGAAAGCCTGTTCAGACAAATGGAAAAGATTCTGCGCCTGGAACCAGGCTAAAGGCCAAAATCCCCTTGTCCCAAATATTCCTCAGATTCTTCAATACTTAACTGAGATGTTGCACAAAGGACTTTCCTTTTCATCTATTAAGATCCACGCCTCAGCTATTTCAGCTCAATACAACACAGATCCTCCTATATTTTCACATCCATTACTAAGGCAGTTCCTCAGTGGGGCTAAGAACATAAGACCACCCCGGAGAGCACCACCACCAACTTGGGATCTCAATTTTGATTTGGAAAAACTTACACTACCTCCCTTTGAACCAGCTTTTACAGCTGATCTACAGTTTCTATCTTGGAAAACTGCTCTGCTGCTAGCAGTAACTTCAGCACGAAGAGTCTCAGAGCTACAGGCCCTAATGGCAGTGGAGCCTTTCATCATTTTTCATCAAGACAGAGTCGCTTTACGAACTAACCCTTCCTTTATGCCAAAGGTGGTATCCAGTGTGGCCCTAAACCAAACCATTCATTTGCCCACCTTTTATCCAAACCCCCAGAACAAAGGAGAAAGCCTCCTACATTCTTTGGACATTCACAGGCAATTATGTTACTACTTGGATAAAACTAAGGCTTTCAGAAAATCTGACCAGCTCTTTGTATCCTATGCTGCAGGATCACAAGGAAAGGCCATCTCAAAACAGACCATTTCAAAATGGATAGGACATTGTATCTGTTTCTTCTACACACACAGTGGGAAACCTGTACCTGGTAACATTAGGCCCCATTCCATCAGGGCTACAGCAACGTCAGCCTTTCTCAGAGGGGTACCAACCAAGGATATTTTGGAGGCTGCAACTTGGAGTTCAGTGCACACCTTCACCAAGCACCATCACTTACCTCTATACTCTAAAACCAGAGCTGGCTTTGCCACTGCAGTTCTGCAGGGCCTACTAGCCTCTCCAAACCCTGTTTAGTTCCACCACCCATCCTTAGCTTTGGGATTCAAGCCAAGTGGGATGACTGCAGCACTGTAACACGATGAACATAGTATAGTTTTGTACCTACCATAAATGTAGATGTTCGAGTGTTCACACTGCTGCAGTCCAGGTTACCCTTCCTCCATCCCCTCTGACCTAGCTGAACTTTTCTATACCTTTTTCTATCCTGTACAACCTTTGTGGTGTATTTGCTTGTAACTGAAGGTATTCCTTTTATTCTTTTTACTTGTTTTATTAGCAATATGTATTGCCTACCTACTTGGGGGCACCTGACATTTGGGGCAAGAAAAACTGAAGAAAATGGAGTTGGATGCCTCTTATATACCCCTGGCGCACTGACGTCAGGGAAGAAGCTACAGCAACCGATGCCGGACCAAGACTTTGGAACTCTGGCCGACTGCAGGACCACCTGACGGCAGGATGACCCAAGTGTGATGACTGCAGCAGTGTGAACACTCGAACATCTACATTTATGGCAGGTACAAAACTGTACTTTCTTTGCACTGCCCTTTGGCTTGTCTACTACACCCAGAGTATTCACAAAGTGCCAGGCTCCAGTAATTGCATTTTGCAGGCAAAGAAATATTCACATATATCCATACCTGGACGATTGTCTAATTCAGGCAGAAAACCAGGACATACTTCTAAATCATCTGGCGTTTGTAAAAAAGGTTCTAACTTGTCTGGGGTACACCATAAACAAAAAGAAATCACAATTGGTACCCTCTCAATAGATTACATTCCTGGGTGCAAGCTTGAATACAACTGCCCAGATGGCTTTCCTCATGCTAGAGAAGCAAATTCATTTGGTAACTTACTTCAAACAAGTGGCCACAAAAACCCTGCTATCTGCAAGACAAATACTGCAAGGCTTGGGGTTCATGGCCTCCTACATTCTTCTAATTCCATATGCAAGACTGCATATGAGGAAACTACAGTGGTACTTAAAAGGTCTATGGAGACAACATTGTCACAGCCTGGAAACACTAATTCCTATCATACCTTGCCTACACCTGGAGTTCCTGTGGTGGGCAGAGGCCTGCCACCAAAACAAGGGACTGCCATTCACACTATCCCCTGCCGCCCAAACCCTAACTACAGATGCATCAGACTATGCATAGGGGGGGCTCACCTGGCAGGGAAGTGCATTCAGGGCAAATTGAACCCAAATCAAATGCACCTACGTATCAATCAAAAAGAAATGTTAGCTGTACAGATTGCTCTGACAGCCTTCAAGGACTACATTCTTCCAGGACAACTAATGGTAAAGACGGACAACACGGTTATGTGGTACATAAACAAGCAGGGGGGTACACATTCCTACCCCCTCTGCAGACTAGCCATGGCACTGTGGAGCACAGCCTTGAGCTACCAAGTGCACCTACAAGCTCAGTTCCTGCCAGGAAAATTAAATACACTTGTAGACGAATTAAGCAGAAATCTCATGGACCCACATGAGTGGAAACTGGAACCACAGATTTTCAACATGTTGACAAGCAAATGGGGGAGCCCAGACATAGATCTATTTACCTCCCCCTAGAACTACCAGTTGGACAAGTTTTGCACAAGGACTCCTCACAAAAAAGCCTTGAAAGTGGATGCTCTGTCCTTCAGCTTTAAAAACCTATCAGTCTACACCTTCCCCCCTCTGCCTCTGCTCTCCAAAGTTCTGCTAAAAGTCAAACAGGACAAACCAAGAATGATTTTGATTGCTTCAGATTGGACATGCCAACACTGGTACCAACTCCGCAGTGTGTCACCAATATCTCCATGGCACATGCCTCAGACACCTTCCTTGCTGTCTCAGCAGGAGACACAAATTCTGCACCCTGAGCTTCCAACATTGAACCTTGCAGCCTAGCAAATCACTTAAATTCACCCTTAGCATCCCTGTGATGTATGTCATCTTGGAGGCGAGAAGACCTAGTACTAGAAAATCTTATGCTGACAAATGGAAAAGATTCTGTGCCTGGAACCAATCTTTAGTGATGAGCACAGCAGCACCCAATTTACCTCCGATTTTGCAATACTTAACTGAGATGCTTCACAAGGGCCTGTCTTTTTCCTCTATTAAAATCCACGCCTGAGCTATTTCTACTCATTATAACATAGAACCACCCCTCTTTTCTCATCCCCTGCTCAAGCAGTATCTCAGAGGGGCAAAGAACTTGAGACTACCCAGGAGGCTTCTACCCCTGCCTGGGACCTTAGCTTTGTTTTGGGAAGCTCACTCTACCTCCTTTCGAGCCAGCTGCTACTGCAGACTTAAAATTTTTTTCTTGGAAAACAGCTTTCCTTTTAGCGATCACTTCAGCTAGAAGGATATCTGAGTTACAGGCCCTTATGGCAGTGGAGCCTTTCATGAGCTTTCATGCGGACAGGGTATCTTTGAGGACCAATCCATCCTTCATGCCCAAGGTGGTTTCCAGTGTGGCTCTTAATCAGTCCATTCATTTTCCAATCTTCTTTCCGAATCCACAGAACAAAGGGGAACAGATTCTGCATTCCTTGGACATGCACAGACAACTTAGCTTCTACTTGGACAGAACTAAATTTCGAAGAAAATTTGAACAATTGCTAGTAGCTTTTGCTTCTGGGGCAGAGGGGAAGGCTATTTCAAAACCATTTCTAGATGGATAAGCTATTGCATTCATTTATGCTATAAGCATCATGGAAAACCTATCCCCCAGGGCATCAGATCTCACTCCACCAGGGCTGCATCTACTTCTGCTGCCTTTCTCAGAGGTGTACCTACCAGGGATATTCTAGAAGCTGCTACCTGGAGTTCTGTACATACTTTCACCAAGCATTATCATTTACCACTATTCTGTAAATCCAGAGCTGGCTTTGCCACTGCTTGTTTGCAGGGCCTTATGACTGGTCCTAATGCTGCATAAATTCCTCCTCCCAACCATAGCTTTGGGAATCTACCCAAAATGTAATGACTGCAACAGTAAAACACGAAGAACATAGTACAGTTGTGTACACTTACCATAAATGTAGATGTTCGAGTGTATTCACTGTTGCACTCATGGTTACCCACCCTCCAGCCCCCTGTTTTTCTCTGACTATACCTCTAATTTCTTTTACTATGCTTAAAAGCCTTTTTTGGTGCATTTGCTTTTGGTTGGAGGTATATTTTTATGTTTTTAATTTTATTTGCTCCCCATTTGTGGGGCACCTGACATCTGGGGCAAGAAAAACTGATGTAATGGCATCGGCTGCATGTTTTATACCCCTGACATCATGGAAGAAGGGACAGCAACTGACGCAGGACCCAAAACTTTGTTAATCAGGATGACTGAGAGCCCAAATGTAATGACTGCAACACTGTAACATCTACATTTATGGTAAGTGTACACAACTGTACTGTTAGTCTCCCAAAAGCTTCCCATACACATCAAACTACCTCGCTGACCCTCTTCAAGCGCAGTCTTGATGAGTGGATGGGAAACCATAGATTTTTCCCGGTGGTTCCACCTGTGTCCCTCATTGACGGGCGAAAAGTGCTTTTCTTTTTGGGATAAACTCTTGGCTAGGCTTGTAAGGGCCCCAGGGCCATTAGCCTAGCAACCTCCTATGATCTAGTCAGGTGCATCCCCCAAAGTGGGCATTGTATTCAGTAACTGGCACAATTGGTTCTTAGTAGCAGGACTTTGACTTCTGTCATTACACGAGAGATGCTTACAAAACCAAGTTCAAGGGTCTTTTAGAAAATTCTTAATTTGGAGTGAGGTGTTGTCTGTGTTGTATCTTGAGTGGAGAGTTTGCTTGCCAAGTATGACAATACTGCACTTTATGACATTTAATTTGAGCCCATTTTTAGTACACTTAAGTATTCACAAGTATAGGATTTGCTCAAGTGCTTAAGTGTCAGAGGGGGACTTGACAGTGACTCCCACTTTACAGTTGTCTGCAGACTTGATTAGCCTAGACCTCTAGATAACCATCTGGAGATAAAGTAAATTCTGAACAGAAATGATCCCAGCACTGAGCCTTACAGGACACCACTGGTCATCTTCATACTGTTTGAGGCACCTGCATCCCATAATGTGAGAGTTCTGTCCTTTGGCAAATTTGCTGCCCAACTTACCTCATGGATTGGTTTGTAATGCATTAAGCTTACTAACTATGCTAGTATGGAAGATGATGCCAAACTTTTTGGCTCAGTCAAGTTATGCCATTTGAACAGAATGACTTCTGGTAGCAGCCTCTTCTTCCATTTTGAAGAAGTAAATCAGATTTATTACACTGGATCTACACTTGACAAAGCCAAATTGTTGTGGGTCTACCCTGATTTTTAGTGTTTATCAGGTCAGTTATATGTTCCATGGCTTTTCAAATAAGGTTTTTCCAGCTAATGGGCCTATATTCCCCAGGATAAGTGGAGTGGCATCAACTACAGCTATGCACCAAACCTTGGGGATAAAGCTAGTGGTTAAATGATGAAATAGTTTAGAGTGCCTCTGCTAAGGCATGATGTCCTTCAAGAATGCAACTGCAGTCATAACATATGGGTTGTCCTGCCTCAGGCAGCCCTCGGTCGGCCGGATTCCAAAGTCTGGGTCCGACGTCGGCTGATGTCGCATTTCTCTCCGACGTCAGAGCGGCTGGAGTATATAAGCATCAGCCGACGCCATTTTCTTCAGTCTTTCTTGCCGCGCGGTGCCCGAAGCAGAAGCAGTTCGCAAGTGCCGGTCGGTCAGCTCCTGTATTCTTCGAATCCAAAGTCATCAAAAAAGCTAAGTACCCCGTTGGGGACCTTTTCTTGCCTCAGCCGATGTCAGAAATTTCTGAAAAAGTTAACAATTGTCTGTCTTGTGGTAAACAAATACCTCATAAGGATTTCCACTCTTACTGTCTTCCTTGCCTTGGCCCAGACCACGACGTCTCGGCCTGTGTCGCCTGTGCTCGCTTCAATAAGCGCACTCTCAGGCGCCGGGCGGAGTTCGCTGAAGACTTTTTCGGCGATAAATTTGCTTATACAATGCCGTCGGAACTTCCGACATCGCAGACTCCTAAGAAACGAAAAGACCGGGACCGACATCCTCGGCCCGCGTCTTCCACCGACTCCACGCCAAAACCTACCGGTAGTGCTCCGGTTCCCCCTGAGACTGTTATTTCACCGCTCCGAACCGAAGACACCGCATTACCGATACCTCCGATACCGGAGGCCACACCGACGCCAGTTATAGATTTTCCTCCGGATACTGAAACCGAGGAAATGCCCGAGACCATTGCTGTAGATAAGGTCACTCCTGCACGTGGAGCTGCTAGGCCTCCTATGGCCATGTCTATTAAGGCCTACACACGTGCTAAGGCAGCCAGCAAGACCAAGCACCTTACTGCTAAAGCCTTACCTCAGCCTACTCCTGAAACACAAATCATGACTATGGCGCAGACTTAATTTCCATGATTAGAGGTTCACAGGCCCATCCTGAGAGAGGATCCCAGCCTCCTTCTGATAAGAGGCCCCGGGTTGAACCCTCTGACCCTATCCCTTCAGATGAAGATTCTGAGGACTCTGTTCACTCCGATGGCCAGGAAGAGCTCTTCCAGACCTATGAGGACTCGGATGCAGAGGATTCCATCCCTCGGCCTCCCTCCTGAGGATATTTCTTTTGGGGAAGTTCTGCATACCATGAGGGAACATTTTAAGTGGCAAGGCCAGGAATATTCTGATTCCAGAAAGCGCCTTCGAACCTTCCTTAAAAAGCCCCAACACAGGCCCCTGGCTATACCTCCTGTGCTTGATGTTTTGGATGACCTATACTCTGACTCCAGTGTTACCCCGGATACTCTTCCTCCTGCTCCTACCAAGCCAGACAGATATTATAGGGTCCCAGAAACACATTCTCATTTCTTTAGGGCCCATGCTGTTGATTTAGAAACTATTTCTCAGGGACCTAAAGGGGTTTCAGCATCCACCTCCAAAAATCCTTTGCCTTACAACAGGGAAGCTAGGTCATTAGAGAGATGGGGGAAAAAGGTCTACACCTCCACTACTTTATCTATGAGAGCTCTGAATTGCCTCTTTCATATGTTTCAATATCAGGATTACCTGTTAGATGATTTACAGAAAACATTGGCCTCTCCTGAACCTTTAGACAGGAAGTCTTTGCAGGAAGCTGTACATAATTCTCAGCAAGTCAGCAATCACTTTCTGCAGTGTGGATATGATGCATTGGAAGCTTCATGTAGGGCAGCTATGACAGGGGCGGTCATTCGTAGACATGCATGGTTAAAAGAACAACCTCTACCAGATCATGTTAAGGCAAAACTTCTTGATGCACCCTTGGAAAAGAACAAGCTTTTTGGTGCTAATGCTAAAGATGTGTTAAAGTCCATCGAGGAAAAAGCAAAATCAGTTCAGACGGTCAAAGATTTCCTCCAGGTTCAGCCACCCAGATTCAGCAGGAATTGGCCTTCTAAAAACTGGTCCTTTCCTAATCCTGAAAGATTTCAAAGGGGTAAAAACAGGCGTGACCGAGGAAGAGGACAATACAGAGGTTCTTAAAGGGGACGACAATGGCAACCAGCAAACCAAAGAAGTGACACAGGGGTCTCCCCTGCCCCACAGGGACAATCTCAATGACTTTCCTCTACTTCCGCTGACCAAGGAGCAAATAGAAGCTCCCTTGGGCGGAAAATTATCTCTGTTTTCAGACAATTGGCACAGATTGACAAAGGACAAACGGATTTTGGACATTATAGACCAAGGTTACAGGTTCCACTTTCATACCTTACCAAGAAAACAAGGCATGCCAAACCTACCACAAAACCAGAGGGCAGAGGCTATCAAGCAAATTTCTCTGCTTGCTCAGATCAAAGCAATAGAAAGAGTTCCACAACAAGAACAAGGCCAGGGTTTTACTCAAGACTGTTCCTTGTTCCAAGAAAAGAAACTCAATGGAGACCAATACTGGATTTGTCCGCATTAAACACTTTTCTCATAGTACCAAAGTTCAAAATGCTGACTCTACAGCAACTCCTTCCCATGCTGGGCAAGGAGTCTTGGCTGATTACTCTGGACCTCAAGGAGGCATACCTGCATGTCCCTATCAGACACAGCTGCAGAAGATACCTCAGATTTCTTGCAGGGCCAGAGCATTATCAATTCTCAGCATTGCCATTTGGCTTATCTACTGCGCCCAGAGTATTCACAAAATGCCTGGCTTCAGTAATTGCTCATTGCAGGCTCCAGGGGATCCAAATTTACCAGTTCCTGGACGACTGCCTCATACAAGCGGACGACAAATTGATTTTGACAAAAAACTTGAACTATGTCATACAATTGCTACAGGCTCTGGGATACACAGTCAACTTCCAAAAGTCAAGACTTCAGCCATCCCAGCAAATAACCTTCTTAGGAGCCAATCTAGACACAGCCTCTCAAATGGCTTACCTGACAGAAGACAAACAAGAGAAGTTAACTCATTATTTCAAAGGTTTGGCAAAACTCACCCAGATGACTGCAAGGAGATTCCTACAGGCCCTGGGTTACATGGCATCCTGCATTCTCCTGGTTCCATTAGCAAGACTACACATGAGAAAGCTTCAATGGTACCTAAAAAGCCTATGGTCTCAGCACAGCAACAACCTAGAGACAACCATACCGCTCAGTCCATGCCTACAAAAGGAATTCCTATGGTGGGCCTCGGTAAGCCAGGCAAACACAGGTATGTCATTCAAAAAACCTCAGATAACACAGACCATGACCACAGACGCCTCAGACCTTGGATGGGGGGCGCACATGGAGGGCAGATGTAACAAGGACAATGGTCTCCAAAGGAAACACATCTGCATATAAACCAAAAGGAAATGCTGGCAGTAATGCATGCCATCGAGGCCTTTCGACAACAACTTCAGCAAGGTCATCTACTGATACGGACAGACAACACCACTGTGATGTGGTACATAAACAAGCAAGGGGGCACCCATTCTTACCCCCTTTGCAGACTGACAATGAATCTTTGGGAAAAATCACTGAGCCTAAATATACAGTTGCAATCCCAGTTTGTTCCAGGCAAAGGCAATGTGCTGGCGGACAGCCTAAGCAGGAATTTCATAGATCCACACGAGTGGAGGTTACATCCGAAAATCTTCACACAACTCACCTCGACATGGGGCAGGCCAGAAGTAGACCTATTTGCCTCCCATCTCAACCATCATCTGCAAAAATTCTGTTCAAGGACATATCATCCACAAGCTTGGAAAATAGATGCTCTTTCATTCAACTGGAACTCCCTAAAAATCTATGCATTCCCACCTCTGCCACTGATGACCACAGTATTACTAAAGATCAAAGCAGAGAGGCCCAAGGGGATCCTAATAGCTCCAGACTGGCCAAGACAACACTGGTATCCACTACTACGGAGCATATGTCACAACAAAAAGTGGGCCCTTCCCCAATGGCCCCTACTTTTGACTCAACACAACTTCAAAACAGTGCATCCAAACCTTCAGATGCTGCAGCTAACAGCCTGGGAGATTCCATGAATAACCTCAATCTATCTCTCTCCAAGGAAGTTCAGCGGATATTAACAGAAGCTCGAAGACCATCCACCAGAAAGGTTTACTTAGCAAAATGGAAGAGATTCAACATTTGGAATACCAGCAAGGGACATGATGCATCATTATTGAACATCCCACTCATCCTGGAATATTTGGCAGATATGCTACAGAATGGACTCTCATATTCCTCCATAAAGATACATGCTTCAGCTATTTCAGCTAGATATAACACTGATCCGCCTGTGTTTTCACATCCTTTAAGGCAATTCCTCAGGGGAAAAGAACATTAAGCCACCAAGAAAGGCTCCAGTGCCAGCTTGGGACCTCAACTTTGTCCTAGAAAAACTGACTCTACCTCCCTTTGAGCCAGCAGCTTCAGTGGACTTACAATTTCTCTCATGGAAGACAGCTTTCCTGTTGGCAATTACCTCAGCAAGAAGGGTTTCTGGACTACAGGCCCTAATGGCAATACCACCGTTCATAATCTTTCACAGAGACAGGGTCTCCTTAAGAACCAACCCTACTTTTATGCCAAAGGTGGTATCTAGGGTTTCTTTAAATCAAGCTATTCACCTGCCTACTTTCTTCCCCAATCCTGAGAGCAAAGGGGAAAGACTGTTGCATACCTTGGACATTCACAGACAACTTCGCTACTACCTGGACAGAACCAAGACCAGTAGGAAGTCTGATCAGCTTTTTGTAGCTTACGCCCCTGGAGGACAAGGAAAAGCAATTTCCAAACAGACTATTTCAAAATGGATTGGACATTGCATCAGATTTTGTTATTCCTTCCATGGGAAGAATGTTCCAGCCAATGTCAGACCACACTCCATCAGAGCTACAGCCACCTCCACAGCATTCTTAAGAGGGGTGCCTACAAAAGACATACTAGAAGCTGCTACATGGAGCTCCGTGCATACATTCTCCAAACACTACAATCTCCCTTTATACTCCAGATCCAGAGCAGGCTTTGCTTCGGCAGTCCTGCAGGGTTTGATTGCCACACCATCTCTTTCCTAGAGCATTCCTCCTCCCCCAGCTAAGCTATGGTATTCAACCCATATGTTATGACTGCAGTTGCATTCTTGAAGGACATAGTACAGTTTTGTACCTACCATAAATGTAGATGTCCGATAGATATGCAACTGCAGTCGGATTTTCCCTCCCTCCATACCCCTCTATGCCTTGGGTCCACTCCTATCCCTGTTTCTCTTAGCTGGGGATATCTGTTATGGTGTATCTGTTTATTGCTTACTTATTTGTCTGGAATCCTGTTTTTGTCTTCCAATTTGATTACAGCCTTCCTTGGAGGGCACCTGGCATCTGGGGCAAGAAACACTGAAGAAAATGGTGTCGGCTGATGCTTATATACTCCAACCGCTCTGATGTCGGAGAGAAATGCGACATCAGCCGACGTCGGACCCAGACTTTGGAATCCGGCCGACCGAGGGCTGCCTGAGGCAGGACAACCCATATGTTATGACTGCAGTTGCATATCTATCGGACATCTACATTTATGGTAGGTACAAAACTGTACTTTTATTAAACTGATGGGTATTTTATCAGGTTCCATGGAGGAAGTATTTTTTTATAGAGCACCGTCGGTACATTTTTTTTAAGAAAAATAGGAGAACGTTAGTAATGCCTATTATATGTTTTCATTTCATTCTCATGAATATGTATCAGTGCCTTTCAATATTAATAGATAATAGACTGTAGGGATTGGTTCATTTGAAATTCATTTTTAATGGTTTTATTGGATAATTAAATAGTGAATAAAGTATTTAAACTGTTAAGAATCTTTATGTAATTGTCTGATGAAGTCCTGGTAGAGAGGGACGAAAACGCGTACTGTGGCTGTAAATGTGAAGTGCGTTTATGGACTGTTGGATCGTAATAAACTGAACTTTTCATCAATTCGAAATTTGTTCGCGACTTTCGTAACTTCCATTGGTGGATTATTTGTTGTTTGAGAGCTACAAACCATCTATTTTTGTGTATTAGTGACATTTTTTTTAGTATTGATGATGGGAGACTAACAGATTCAGGGATACGTGGGCTTTGGATAGTAACCTCTGAGGTTAATCGGGCACTGAATTTGTTGCTAGTGTGCTGTCAGTTTCTTCTGGGTCAGATAAAGGTGGTGCCATTACACATAAGTTCAGAGCAATGGTGTCTGTGTGTGTGCGTGTATTTTATTTCTTCCTAATGTACCTAAAGAAGGATTTGTAACAATTCATAGCTTCAGATACTAACCTGAGATCTGAAGTTGTTGTCTTCATTTGTCCTTCACCCTGTGGGTACTCGGATCCGACTCGGCTGCATTTCCAACAGTTTGATCCAAGCTCCTCCCCTACCCGTAATGCCCCTGTCTTCCTCCCCCCTTAAGATCTTATTTGCCGCGTCTACATAAGCATCATGATCCGCTGCTCTGAGCAACTTTTCTGGGTAAGTGAATTTTTTTGTGGGACTAAGTCTCTATCTAGTTTCTATCTTTCTGTCACCTCCCCTCCACGTTCACATCGGTGAGAGAAAAAAAAACCTCTTCTTTCATTAGGTGTGCGCGCGTGTCAGTGAGTTTGTGTTTGGGCCTCTACCTCCTTAGTTATGTGGGAGGCTCCCAAACCAGGATTTCATAAGTGCAGTGTGTGGCCACAAGCTTTCCCCAGCTGTTGGCCACACTCTGTGCATTGCGTGTTTAGGGGTTGCTCATCTGGATTCCTCCTGCTCTA
Source organism: Protopterus annectens (assembly GCF_019279795.1). Taxonomy (NCBI): domain Eukaryota; kingdom Metazoa; phylum Chordata; order Ceratodontiformes; family Protopteridae; genus Protopterus; species Protopterus annectens. The sequence continues at coordinate 500,701,111 of NC_056732.1, forward strand.
TCTGCATGGCATTCAACCTCACGCACTGATTAACAGGAGGAAAAAAATTATGCTTAAAGGCCCCCCCCCCTCTTACCATTGGAACCCAAGCCTCTAGTTCTTCTGCCACCCCTGCTTCCGTCTCTGCCCCGACCTCTGTGATTCAACCTCCTGCTAAGAGGACCAGGGGCAGAGACAAACGTAAGCATAGGGACAAACATAGGAAGCCGTCTCATGACCACTCATCTTATTCAGGTCCCTCAGCTTGGCTCCCAGAATGGAGTCTCCCTCGCTCCGTTCCCCTCGCTTCTCACCAGAGCTGGACATGCCTCGGAGCTGATCCCCAGCCTCTGCTTCCCCCCACTGCCTCTCTAGGCTAGTGTCAGTGGCCTCCTCATCCAGATCCACTCATAGTCTTATTGAAGCAGAGGTGGACAGGATGATGCGGAGATTCATCTGCACCCAGATACAGATGGGGGTCTTGCCTGCCGCCTCTCCCTCAGCAGTGGGGGCACACAGTCCAGCTTTATTCCAACTATACTCCTTCTTTGATCCGACTCCCGGTTTGAGAGTTCTCTGATCCTAGGGCACTCTGTGTCGAGGGGTCGGTGCTGAGAGTACCTGGTACCTCAACACTGGCCGTTACTTTGGGCTGGTCAGATCCCCCTTTGATGCAGAGTGTTGCTGACCTGTCTGTAGCCCCTTCTCAGACATTTTGCTCTCTTTCTCCCTTCGACGTGGTGGAGAGGGTTTTCTCGCTCCCATCAAGACCCTTGACGATTTCTTCTTAGGAGTCTGCCCTGGCTTCCTCTGTTTCTGGTATCGATTCTGCCATCCTGCTACCTCAAGGCCAGCCTGCAGCTTCTTTGCCCCAGGGAGCTTCTGCACGGGAGCAGCCAGACATTTTCGAGTCCTCCCCAGAGACTCCCCCTGAGTAGGTGCCTCGAAAACATTCATGCAAAAGGAGGCATATTGGCTCCTCACCGGAGTCCCTCGAGACCGATTTGGAGGAAGGGGGACGGTTCCCCCTCGTCACCCTCCAAGGATGTCTCCTTCAGAGTCATCCTGTAGATCCTTCATCAGCGAGGGGGTTGGTCTGCCTGGAAACCCAACCCGCACAAATCAGTGTTCCTGGAGGCATTTGGCGCAGCACCCTCTACATCCTGGGTGTCTCCTCCCATGGATCTACTGGTGGACCTAATTACATCTCTGGCATGGAAGGAGCCAGACATGGAGCTGATCCCCAAACGCCTTGATAAAGGGTATTGAGCTCCTTCCAATAGGACCTACTGGACCAAGGGATTCCCCCGTCTATGCCACGGTAATGGCAGCAGCCACTAAGAAGGAGTTCGCACAGGAGAGCCCCACGGTCCATCTGTCACACAGAGTCTAGGACGATGGACTGCTTTTGGAAGCAGGTGTACACTTCAGCCACATTTTCGGTACATGTGCTGAACTATATGGTGCCCATAATTAGACTCCAGCGAGACCTAGTCAAGAAGATTGCTGGGTCTACCCCAGGGTCCATGACGGTGGAGGACAAGAAGGTTTTCTCTTCTCGCATGGCCACCCTCATGGCCATTGCCAACACCTCTAGGCAGTTTCTCTGTCATGCTGCTGAGGGCATCACTAGAGCTGCCGGGACTGGCGTTGCCATCAGACGTCATGCCTGGCTCTGTCTCTCTGCATTCTGGGAACCCTTTAAGTCATCCTTTTCTTTGAAAAGTCGGTATGTGACACTCTTGTCCAGAGCGAGAAAGGCAGGAAGAATCTGCCGTTGGGATCTGCTTTTACACCTCCACAGCAAATCTTTTTAAGGAATCAGTGGGGGGCAAAGAGGATGTGGTTCTGAAAATCTCAGAGCTTCTCCCAGGATGCTCAGGACTCTTCTTCCCATAGAGGGAGAGGGAGATTCAATAGACACCGCCCCCAAAGCAGAGGGGTTCCGAGGAATCAGCTGTCTCAACAGCCTTTCTCGGACAGGCCTGTGCAGCAGCCCTGAAGGGTTGCCTGGCTGCTCAGCTCTGAAGGCAGTCAGGGGATGCACCTCAATACACACAGCAGCCTAGGAGTCTATCACAGATGATCATTGGCTGTTGCAGATCATTTCCAGATTCTATTCAATTCCCTTCATTCATCCACCACTCCCGCCCAAACACCTCCCAGATGTTCTACCTGTGCAAAGGGAGGAGGCAGCACTGGACATTGCAAAGTTGCTAGAAAAGTGAGTCATCCAACCCGTCCCCCTAGACCAGTCTGGATTAGGCATCTGTTCCAGATTAGATTTAGTGCAAAAAAAGGGGGGGGTCTTAAGACCCAGTCTGGATCTTTCCACCTTAAGTCTGTCATTTGCCAAGATGACATTCCGGATGGTCACTCTTCAGTCTATCCTGCCCTTCCTCCAGGAGAAAGACTGGATGTGCTCAGTCGACCTCCAGGATGCATACTACCACATCAAGATGGACAGGTGCACTTGGGGGCTCCCCCGCTTCTGGCAGGGAGCCAGTCATTATCAGTTTAGAGCACTCTTTTTTGGTCTCACCACAGCCCCCAGGGTGTTCACCAAAGTGATGGCAGTGGTAGTGACTCACCTGCATCTGCATGGTTTCCAGGTCTTCCCTTACTTGGGCGATTGGCTCCTTTCTTCCCCTTCCAGGCATAAACTCTGCCAACCAAGGAATTCCCTTCTTTAAATAGCCCATCAGTTGGGCATAACTATCAATCTCAACAAATCCCTACTGACTCCAGTTCAAGTTCTGGATTTCATTGGAGCTTGGTTGGACACAACTCAGACCAAGATTTTTCTAACCTCAGACAGAATTCAGTCCTTGAAACATCATCATATGTATCCTTCAAGCCCAGTTGCTGATGGCAGAATTGGTCTTATGGGCATTGGGGTCTGTGTGGTCACTATCACCCTCGTGCCTACAAGTCATTTGCACATGAGAGTACTGCAATGGACTCTGGAGGTTCAGTGGTTATTGCTAGATCTTACTTTGTCTCATCCGATTTGATTACCTTGAGCATGCAAGGGTTTTCTTCTGTGGTGGATTTGTTCCCCGGATCTTCTTTGGGGTTGACACTTTATTCTGCTGGCCCTCTTGGCCACGGTGACCAAGGACGCCATCCTACTCGAGTGGGGAGAGGCATTGTTTGGGAAGGACTGTCCAAGGCACATGGTTCCCCCCACAAGACTCTATTGCATATCAACGTCCTGTAGATGAGGGTGGTGCTCCTAGCGTTGCAAGCTCTCCATGCCCATCTTCTTTCTGGGACAATTATCATCCAGACGGACAATATGTCGGTTGTCTGATACATTAGCAAATGAGGGAACAAAGTCTTTACTCACTGTGTCGCTAGGCCATGAGAGTGTGGGAGTTGGCAATCTCCACCAGCCATTTTCTGGTAGCAATACACATTCTGGGGAGGTCCAACATTCCATTTTCTGGTAGCAACACACATTCCAGGGAAGTCCAGCATTCTAGAGTGCAGGCTCAGCAGCTATCCTGACACATTTACAAGTGATCTCTGAATCCTTCATTAGCGAAACAGATCTCTCTAAAGTGGGGTCAGCCTTGCTGAGATCTCTGTCTCTTCTTCCAATGCAAAGTGCGAGTTTTTTGTTCTGAAGCCCCCAGAGATGCTCTTATTCATGCTTGGCCCTCCAGTCTTCTGTATGCTTACCTTCCAGTATCTCTGATTCCATAATTCCTTCGGAAAGTTCACAGGCTGGGGAACTGTCGTCCTCATTGCCCCTTTCTGGCCTCTCTTAGTCTGGTAACCCTCACTATGGTCTCATGCAGTATGTCTTTCATGGACATTAGATCCGGTTCTGGACCTCATATCACATTCCTCAGGGATACCAGACCTGGGCAGTCTGAAGCACACCGTTTGGCTGCTCCGGTTCCCATAATCGTCAGGACTCCCAGGCTGTCCTCACCGGTCAAACAAAATATTAGTTGCAGCTCATTAGGCTTCCACTAGGAAGATTTATTCCAGCAAGTGGAAGCATTTTGCTATCTGGGCCTTTCAACGGGATCTAGATCCTTTTACCACTCCATTTCAGGGAGTTCTTGAATTTTTGGCTGGCATTTTTCACAGAGGCACCAGTTTTTCTATGGTCAAGGTCCAACTGGCAGCTGTATCTAATTTTCATGTAGGCAGCAACATGGCTTCTCTAGCTTCTAAGCTTTGCAAGCCTTTTTTGAAGGGTACCTTCTTGCGTCAGCCTCCAGTTAAGAACTCTATGCTTCCTTGGGATCTTACCCTGGTTCTGCAAGTGCTAGTCTCTTCCCCTACGAACTGGCAGCTTCAGTAGATTTACATTTGTTTTAGGAAATGGCTTTCCTGATTGCCATTACATCAGCCAAAAGGGCCTTGGAACTTCAGGCATTGTCAATCAAACCTCCATATATGATCTTTCGTAAGGATAGGGTGTCTTTACGTACTAGTCTCTTTCCTTCCCAAGGTGGCTTCAGAATCGAACATTAACCAAGTTATTAATGTCCCTGTTTTCTTTCCCAATTTTCAAAACAAGGGGGAATACAAATTTAATTTGTTGGATGTTCGACAATTATGTTTTTATTTGCATAGAACTAAGTTTTTCTCTTTGTTTCTTATTCTAAGCCCTTTCTAGGGAAACCTGTAGTGAAAGTTACCATTGCTTATTGGATTTCCCAATGTATTATCCTGGTGTATTCAGCTAGAGGCTTACCTCCACCAAGACATGTTAAGGTACATTCGACTAGATCTATGGCTACTTCAGCTGCCTTCTGGTCTATAGTTTCACTAGATGATATTTGCTCTGTGGCCACTTGGGCATCTTCACATACTTTCATTTCACACTATAGGTTGGACATTCTATCCAGGAACACGGCATCCTTTGGCTCTGCCATATCCTTTCATGAGGGCCTCCCATGTGTGTTGGTAGCTGGGGACTCTGTCCCACAGGTTGAAGGAAAAATGAAAACAACTTCAGATAAAGAAGTTGTGTACTCGCCATAACATTCCATCTAAGTTGTTACTCTTCATTTGTCTTCAGCCATTCCTCCCTCCTTCCCCCTGCCTTTTTTTGTGGCTGTATGGTGGTCTGAATAGAAGAGGTATAGTCACCACCTTAGCATTCATTGTTATTTTTTTTATATCTGCATACCTATGGTTATGAAGTAAGGCCTTGGGTCAGATTGGGATGCTAGGGTTAGCAGCAAACTCTATCTGAAGGGAGGAGGAAGATGGGCATTATGGGTAGGGGAGGAGCTTGGAGCTCAGATCGGATGCTGGAAATGCGTCCGAGTTGGATCCTAGTACACACAAGTTGAAGACAAATGGAAAGAGCTACAACTCAGATGGAACGTTATAGTGAGTACATAACTTTTTTCTTGTTTAATCAGTCCGTTTGATATGATTGTTGGGTAGCAAGCAGCTTATCTGATCTGATCTAGCTGTTTGATAGTGTTCTAGTGACTTGAGCTCCTGTAAAATTACCCAGCATTCCTTTCATATCTTCGCTTCAGATCTTATTTACCATCATAACAAACAATAGCATCCATCACCAAAGCAAAATGCTGTAACTGTATTTTTCTATTTAGGGTATTTTTGTCTTAGTCTTTCAGAATTCCTTATGTTTCACCCAAATTTTCTTTTCCACTTTCTTTTAGGTTTTTCTTTTTTTTTATGAATCAGCGTACTCAACACGAGGTCTCTTTGTCATCTTTTTCTTTTAGCTGATTTTGTAACTACAATAATTATATATTTACAAAAAAGTATAATGTGATCTGTAGAGTCCTATTAGTCCTTCTCTTGGCTGTTACTGCAGTTGCTGTGTATAATGTTGTTAGCTGCTGTTTTAGTTAGTATTAAATATAGATAAAACTTTCAAAAACTGTTTTAAGTAATGTCAAAAGCTTCCCCATAAGATTCTCACAAATTGTATTTGCTGTATATGTCAGGCTTTTGGCCCATGTCCTATAGCAGACTAGATGTCCAAACTGATGATTAAAGTTATGCTTCAACCTGACCAATCAGAGAAACCTAAGAAAAAAGAGAAGGAGAAAGCAAAGGACAGAAGAAAACAAGGAAGAGAGTATGAGGAGCAGGCTGTTTCTTCCACTTCCAAGGTTCCAAGATCGGTCATCCCTGATTTTGGTACTAAGACCTACATCTCCTTGACTAGAAACTATAGTAATAAGAGCTAAATCTCCAGTTATATTGATGAATAGGCAATTTTCTGACATATTATCTTGCTTTCTGTGTTCCAGGCCTCACCCACAGCTTCAGTAAAATCCTTCAGATGTACTTTTAAGTACAATGGAAGCAGATTGGGAACTGATGATGAGTGCCTTCCTTAAGATGCAGATGGAGTGGAGCATCATCCCATCCCTGGCTAGTATCAGGATACCACCTTACCACTAGCTCCTTCCCTGGTACTTCTGTCTTTTTCGATGGCTCCTGATCTAGTGCTCCATATGGAGCCTGTTCAGAGCTTCTATTTATTCCAGTGATTTCTAACCTAATCTAATTCACTCAAACCCAATCCCATTGATACTGAGTGGATGTCGGAACTGCACAATCGATGATGGGTCCTCGAGCTTTGTCTACAGTTTCAAGTTGCTTGGAGCTATTCTCTGTGTTGCCCTTATCAGCATTCAAACTGACCATGCTGATCTTCACCTTAAAGCAGTCCAGGTTTTTGATGTTTGGACTTCAGTCTTCAACTTTTCCCCTATCTAAGTCAGTGAAGGAGTTTGTGCCTAGGACAGGGCCTTCCGTATCTAGATTCTGATTCGGTGTTTGAGAGAATGCCTGTCCTCCTCCTCCTAGGTAAATGAGAGGGCTTCAGTTTGCACTTGCTCCTCCCCCAGATATCCTTTCAGCTCTTATGCCTGCTCTTCAAGGTCCTCAGAGACCAAGCATAGCCATATTCCTTGAAGGTATGAAGATAGGGCGCACTGACTTTTCTGTGGATTTTGGCCAGTCCCAGCCAGAAAGCACTGAGAAGGGAGATGTGCAAGAGATACCATGTACACTCCCCATCAGAGCCATTAACATTGGATACTGACATAGATGAAGGTTCTCTCAGTCTGATCCAGAATTTGCTACCTTTGGTGACGTCCTTTAATGGGTGAAGCAGGGGGACCTTACCATCTGTTGCATGCTGTCCTGGCGAGAAAGTTCTCCGTGATGCATATGGCTTTGCTGCTCCTCCTGTGGTGGTACCACCTAAAGACCAGCTTATAAATTTGGTTTCCAGGATGGGATGGCAGGAGCCAGGTAGCTCAGAGGCTATATCCCCAGGAGAACTGATAAGATTTTACATTCTCCGAAGGAGGATAGGCAGTACTGGTCACAATTTGTCTGGTGAATTTTGTTAGATGTACAAGCCATGAAAAAAAGGTCTCACAGAGTAGTCTTCACCTGTCCAACCCCTGAACAAGGATTTAGGACTATGGGCAGGATGGGAAAGCATACCTATGCCTCAGGCACTTTTCCCCAGAGAGCCTTAAACTACTTGGCACATATGAACTGGTTCCAAAGGGTCCTAGTGAAACAGGTTGTGGGTACTTTAGGACAGCCCATGACCCGGTAGTCTAAAAAACAGCTGAAAATACCCTGAAAACCATGTTTAGTATTACCATTTTCTCTGTGTGGCTATATCACAATGTATGTCCAACAGCAAAAACCAACCAAGTAGAATAAAAAGTTCCGTACTGAACAGACAAAAAAAATCTTTAATTCACAGTTCCAACAATAAAATGAGCGCTTTTGTCTGCACACAGCAGACTTCTTCAGAATTCATTCTTTCTTCATTCTGAAGAAGTCTGCTGTGTGCAGACGAAAGCGCTCATTTTATTGTTGGAACTGTGAATTAAAGACTTTTTTTGTCTGTTCAGTACGGAACTTTTATATCACAATGTAGCCAATAGAGCAGGGAGGTCAGCAGGCATTGCCTTTACCATGTGATGTCATGCATGGCTCCACTGATGCGCCTTTGTGGATAATTTCAAGGCGTCCTTTACAAATGCCTTGTTTAATAGTTCCTCCCTCTTTGGACCAGTAATTAAAGATAAGCTAATGAGTTGCATGCAGGGTGTAAAGACACTGTCTGCCGTGGGAGTCAGATTTGATAACTGTCAAAGAGTTTTTAACAGGAATCAGAAGGGTTCCAAATTCCTCTGGTTCAAAAGAACTCCTTTGACTTCCTCTAAGACAGCGGTGACTGGCAAAGATAGCCCCTTCATTGGATGCTGATCACGAAGTCAGAGGCATAAAAAAAAAAAGATACAGGAGATCTTTAGAAGAAAGGCAAAACCATCACCCCTGAAGGTTTGCATATCTGTCGATTTCTTGAGAAAGTGGGTGGGGGGCAACTTGTTGCATTGGTGGGCCATCTCGCAGGACAAATGGGTTTGAGATGTAATATCCAAGGGGTATTCCATACCCTTCCCATGAGAACCATGGTCAGTGAAGCCACAGTTGCAAGACATTTCACCCCCCAATATAGATTAATGGTTGTATGGGACATTCCTTTCATAATTCAGAAATGATCCATCCAAAAGGTCCCATGATGTGAGAGAGTATCAGGAGTTTAATCAAGATTCTTTCTTTTTGGTCCCAAAGAAAAACAAGGACCTAAGGCCAATACTGTATCTCCATGGCCCAACGTTTTACAAAAAGAGCCAGTTCAGGATGGTCGAGATGATTTTGCCGTTTCTCAGGGAGAATGATTGGCTGTACTTAATAGACTTCCAGGACGCCTACCTCCATATAAAGGTTACAAAGGAGTCCAGGAAATGTTTTCTCGTTTGAGAGAGAGAGACTGTCACTTTCAGTTCAGAGCACTGCCCTTTGAACTTGCCACTACCTCCCTGTGTGTTCACCAAGTGCATAGTGGTAGTTGCAGCCTACTTATGAGTCAGAGGGATCCGTGTCTTAGGTTCATAGGTTGGTACTAGGCTATCGGCCCTAGGGCCTATACAAGCCTAGCCATAACAATTCCCTGGCTATTTCTTCCCACAATATTTACTTCCCTGAACCCCTGTATAGCAGGGCAACAGACGTGATCTCCGGGGTGCATTTCCTATTTCCCATCCAATCGTCAAAGTTCCTTTTGAAGAGGGCCAAAGAGGTGCTCTGCTTGATATGTATGAGCAGTCTATTCCAGAGTCTGGGGAGTCTCTGAGTCAGGAACCTATCCCTCCAGTATGTTTTGTTCATTGTGATGACAATTTTTATTTATTTTATTTATTTTACATTTGTTTACCGGGCTAGTCCAACTGGATACATGTCCATTTTCAGTGGAGGCCCGGGGAGAAAAGCTCCAGTTACACAGCATCATAGAGACATACAAAAACATTCAATAACATTTAGATTTTACACATTTATAGAATAGATATTTTAAAACAACATTTTGAACATTGTAAGGAAAAAGTTTGGCAATAATATTAATATGGCGTAATACCTCTGCAGTTACCAAAAATTAGAATAAGACAGAAAAAAATGGCTAATAGAGTTACAGATAAGAAGTAATACTCAGGGAGGAGAGTGCAAAGAAGAAGGAGGAGGGTTAGTTATAAGGAATGGTTAGAAGTAGAGATTTATGGTAGAGAATAATATTTTGATTGGTGACAGGTAGTTGGAGAAAAAACAAATGGTTAGTCAGGGTTGTTACAAGAGCATAACCAGTGATTGGAGAGGAAAAGTTTTAGGTTAGTTTTAAATAGTGGGAGAGAGGTCATTTGGTAATTGATTCCATATTTTACCAACCGAGTTTGAGAATAAGGAATCGCCTGCTAAGTTATTAGAGAAGGAAGTGTGTATCACCATTTTGTTGGCAGAGCGCAGATTCTTCAAATTATTATAAGGTCTTATAAAGGTAGAGAGAATTGGGGTGTTATTGGGTTGGTGTAGGGCTTTGTGGGCTATTATAAGTTGGTTAAATTGTAGTAGTAGCGGTAATTCAAGCCATCCTAGCTGTTTTAGATTCTGACAATGGTGGGCCCTGTAAGGAGAGTTGGTAGCAAATCTAGCAATATTATTGTATGATCTAGTAAGATTGTTAAGATTATTTTTAGAAAGACTGGTATATATGGGGGAAGCATATAACAGGGTAGAGATTAAATGGGTTCTAGCTATTGTGGCTCTGGCTACTGGTGTCAGGAAAGGTTTAATGAGATAAAGGGATCCAAGTTTTTTGTTAGTAGATTTAATTGTAGAATTTATGTGAGTGTCAAACTTTAGTTGATTGTCAATAGTAATTCCAAGGAGTTTGGTGGGTGGGGTCTGGTGAGATAATGGTGCCATCGTCGGATGTAAGTGTGAAATGGAGAGGGGGAGATAGATGAGATGGGGTAAAGAGCAGTAGTTTGGTTTTTTTAGGGTTAAGAAGAAGACAGTGGTTAGAGAACCATTTTTCAATAGTAGAGAAGGCTTTTTGTGTGTGAGAATGAAGATCAGTTTGTGATGAGGCAGAACAAATGATAGTGGAGTCATCAGCATATTGAATACAGGTAGACTGTGGAATAGAAAGGTGAAGGTCATTTATGAAAATGGAAAACAGTAGTGGACCTAAACTTGAGCCTTGTGGGACACCTAGAGAGGTAGGAAGAAGTTCAGAAAGATGGTTTTGCCAGAGAACAGCTTGTTTTCGGTTATCCAGATAGGATCTGAACCAGTTCATGGCAGAATAGTCGAAGGAGAGGGACTTCAGTAGGTGGAGGAGAAGTTGATGATTAACCATGTTGAAGGCTTTAGATAGGTCTACAAAGAAAGCAGAGGATAAAGTATTATTGTTACGATTTTTGTTGATACAGTTAGTAAAGGATAGTAAGGCTGTGGTGGTACTATGAAATGGCCGAAAACCGTGTTGACAGTTAGCTAGGAGCTGATGGTGGAGTAGGTGGGTTATAAGTTGTTTATGGATACATTTCTCCATGATTTTAGCAAGTGGGGAGAGTAGAGCAATGGGACGAAAGTTAGAGAAATCAGTAGAGTTGCCACCTTTATGAAGAGGAATAATATATGAGATTTTCCAGATTGATGGGATTAAACCTTCTTTTAAGGTTCTATTGATTAATATGGAGGTTTAGATCCCTGGAGCATGTGGCTCTGAGGGATTGGGATTTCTTTAAGAGTGGCATGTCCAGCAGCTCTGCATTTGACATGGCCTTGTATGTTAAACAGAGATTGCCTCTGAGTAGACGATATGCAACAAGAGTATAGCTGGAGTTTTTTTAGACTGTCAGCATAGGGCATCTGCTTTAGGCCTGTGATTCTTTTAGTGAGGTATTTCTGCGGCCTTTCCAGTTGTTGCAGATGTCTTGAGAGGTACATACCAAACAGGGCGTTGTATTCTGTAATGGGTCTAATGAGGGATGAGTACAGTGGGACAATGACTACCTTTTTTCTGGACGAGAAGCCCTTAGTGATGAGGTTTGCCACATAGAAGAATTTCCTGATGGCGATGTGGTTATCAAAGGTGAGACTACTGTCCACCCGTGTCCCCAAGTCTCTTATCACACTTTCGGTGTTTAGTGTACTGCCACCTCTCTGGTAATTCACAGGTACATGTTTTTTCCCATAGGGGATGACTATACATTTCTTGACATTGTTGAACCCATGGCTCTGGGACCAAGCATCTGTTGCTGTAAGGCCCTTTTTGTAGAAGATCCACATAATTTGGGGATTCAATAATGGCTCCCGGTTTGCAGTCATCTGCGAACTTTGTTAGCCAGAGTCCCTTAGTGTTGGCCTGTACTTCAGAGAAGTAGATGACAAACAAGAGTGGTCCCAGGACTGAACCCTGAGGTACTCCACTTGTCTGGAGCTGGATTTGGAGTTGGCTACTTTCCCAGTTCCTATACTGGGACAATTGGCTCTTAGATGCAATAACCAGAAAATGCTTAATAGAAGCCAGAGATTATTATTTTTTTTTTTTTGCAGCTGTGCCTATCCTTAGACATTTCCATACTAAAATAAAAGTCACACCTTCTTTCTCAGCAAATCTTCTTTATTGGAAGCCATCTAGACACACCTTTCCAGGTAACCCTGTCAGATAAACATCTGCTCACTCTCTCTGCGAAACTGTTTACGAACCCAGCAATGTCCCTTATCTCTCCTGCTTTTGAAAGTGGTCCATTACATCAGATACCACATGAGGATACTTTACACACAGTGGTCTCAACTAACAGACCCTCCATTAATTATAATTTAGATAAAACAGATTTGCAGGACTTGCTTGAATTGGTGGATAGCTTCACCTTTCCTGGAGATGGGAAAAGTATCCATTTCACCCTCCCCAGTAGCAGTTATGAACATGGATGCCTCCTCCCTGGGTGGAGGGGATGATGTTCCAAGGTCAGTGGAACCCAGTGAGGGCCAGTCTTCGCCTAAATGTCCTGGAAATAAGAGCAGCCCTTCTAGAGTTGCAGGACATCTTACCAATAGGCATGATAGAGTTACAGTCAGACAATATGTTTGTCTTAGTACATCAACAAATAGCATTTCAGGACATCTTACCTCCAGGCATGGTAGAGTGTATAGTCTGACAGTACATAGGTGGTTTGGTACATCAACGAATGAGAGGAACCAAGTTCTTCTCTCTTTGCTAGGAAGTAATGAGCATATGGTAGTGGGTTGTGGATTCTGGTCATCTGGTAGTAAAGCACATTTGGGGGTAATCCAGCTGGCTAGCAGAAAGACTTAGCAGATCTGTCATTTTGCCTCACGAATGGTCCCAGAATCAAGTAGTAGTTCAAGAGATATTTGGTCACTGGGGCCTGCCTTGCTGCAACTTTTTCACTTCACCCTGGAACATTAAATGCTTGAACTACTTTGCTGAGTTTCATCTCGGGGACACTCATCCAGGGATGTTATCTAGTCTGGCAGTGGCCACCCTGGTGTACTGTATGCATTTCCTCTGTTGCTACATATGGGTTGTTGGATCCGACAGGGTCTAACCTTGGCACTGCTTTTGAAACTTCCACGGTTCCAGGACTTGTGATTCCTCCCCTGTCTATAATTCCCTGATCACTGCTCTAGTATTTTATTTATTTTTATTTTACATTTGTTAACCGGGAGAGTCCGACTGGATACATGTCCATTTTCAGCAGAGGCCCGGGGAGAAAAGCTCCAGGTACATAACAGACATATGAACATTGTTAATGCAAAAAAGGAAGATAGTTGAGTTCTAAATACAATATAAAGATGCATCACATCTTGGGAAAAAATAACAGCAGCATATAAAAAAAAACATAAGTCAGTTACAAAGGTGAGGCGCCTTGTTAAAAAGCGGTTAAGGATAGTGAGGTAAGAGAAGGGTAAATGATAGTGGTTAATCAGGTTTGGACATTGCCAGAGAGTATTGAGATGGGGTTTAAGCTTTTTTTTGAATTGTAGGAGTGAAGGTTCTGAGGTGAGCATGGTCGGTAGGGAGTTCCACATTTTACCTACAAAGTTTGAGAATAGAGAATCCCCAGCAGAATTATTGGCTTTGGTAGTTTGAGCTAAGATCTTATTGGAGGAGCGTAAAGATTGCAGGTTAATGTAGGGGTGAATGATGTTTTTCATAGCTGGTGTTTTCTCTGGGTAATACAGTATCTGGTGAGCCGTTTTGAGTTGGTTGAAATGGAGTTGGCTGGAAAACTCTAACCACCCTAGTTGCTTCAAGTTAGTGCAGTGGTGCGTTCTAAAGGTGGAATTTGTGGCAAATCTAGCTATGTGATTGTAACAAGAAGCAAGTTTGTTAAGGGTTGTCTTGTTTAGGTTTGTAAAGAGGGGGGAGGCATAGAAAAGAGTTGATAGTAGGTGTGTGCTGGCAATTGTAATTTTAGCTTGAGGAGTGAGAAAGTGTTTTACTTTATAGAGAGAGCCAAGCTTTTTATTGACGGTTTTGATGGTTAGATTGAAATGGGTGTCAAATTTAAGGGAGTTATCAATGGTAACACCTAATAGCTTTGTGTGAGCTTCTGGTGATAGAGTGATTCCATTGGTGGATGTAATAGAGAAGGTGGGGGGAAGAGTCTTGTTAGTGGGTGAGAAAGTAAGTAGTTTTGTTTTGTTGGGGTTGAGAACTAGTTGACGACTTGAGAACCATTTTTCTATTCAGCCAACTCCATTTCAACCAACTCAAAACGGCTCACCAGATACTGTATCACCCAGAGAAAACACCAGCTCTGAAAAACATCATTCACCCCTATATTAACCTGCAATCTTTACGCTCCTCCAATAAGATCTTGGCTCAAACTACCAAAGCCAATAATTCTGCTGGGGATTCTCTATTCTCAAACTTTGTAGGTAAAATGTGGAACTCCCTACCGACCATGCTCACCTCAGAACCTTCATTCCTACAATTCAAAAAAAAGCTTAAACCCCATCTCAATACTCTCTGGCAATGTCCCTGTTCCAAATCTGATTAACCACTATCATTTACCCTTCTCTTACCTCACTATCCTTAACTGCTTTTTAACAAGGCGCCTCGCCTTTGTAACTGACCTATGTTTTTTTTATATGCTGCTGTTATTTTTTCCCAAGATGTGATGTATCTTTATATTGTATTTAGAACTCAACTATCTTCCTTTTTTGCATTAACAATGTTCATATGTCTGTTATGTACCTGGAGCTTTTCTCCCCGGGCCTCCGCTGAAAATGGACATGTATCCAGTCGGACTCTCCCGGTTAACAAATGTAAAATAAATAAATAAAAATAAAAAGCAAAGTTAAATCTCATTTGCCATTTGAAGGCTTTAGATGTTTTGCTAGGGCAATCTCTAGTGGTTTTATCTTTTGATGGAGACTCATTATTTCTTTTCCTCCTATTGAGAGCTCTTTCTGTCCAGTACAGGTTTTTTCCTAGAATAGACTGTGTTTTTAAGTAGCTTAGCAGTTTAGATTATGCTAGATTTAACTTTTTAATATTAGTATGTAGATGTATCTTATAGTAGTTTAGCATAGAGATATTTTACTTGTTACAGATCTTATAGCTATACTTAGTAATATTAGGTGGGTAACTGTACTAGGTCTTGATTTTGTGTGTATGTTTCTTATTCTAGGACATGTTGATAGGTTTATTGATGAGCTTCAGCTTTTCCTTTAAATGATTGACTTGCAAGGTTTCAAGAAATGGTGCTGAGTGTGGGCATAAGCTACCCCATCAAGACCCCCCCACACTTTGTGTTTACTGTTTGGACACTGCTCACTTAGATACTTATTACCAGCTTTGTGCCTCCATTAGCTTTAACACATTACAAATCAGACAGAAGAAACTGAACTTTAAAGGACTTCTCCCGCCACAGACAGTCATCTTTGGTGGGATCTTCTTCTTCTGCTTCTTCAACCAAGAAGCTAGACAGGTCGAAATCCAGGGAAAAGTCCCAAGAAAAAGAGAAGGACAAACAAAAGGAAAGGATAAGACTCAGTCAGGGAAACAAGACCTGTCTCCATCGGGTTTACCTAAAAAGTATGCTCTGGACCCACCAGTACTGTTGGGGCTCAATCCAAAATGCTCCTTTGAGTCAGAACAGATAGCTTCATGGATCCATCCTTTGTCTCACTGTCCCCTGTTCACAACAGAACCAGTGAGTCTGAGATTGCACACACTAATCCTTCAGGCAAGAATGTATTACAGGCTATCTTTTATATGGCATCTTCTGCTCCGTCACCTCGGGGCCTAACAGAACATGAAGTTGACAGGATGATGAGAACATTTTTTAGGATGTAAATCCAGCTTGGGGTTATTTTGGCACTGTCCATTGGTAATGTACCCCTCCACTCATATTTCTCATCCCAATCTATCCTTTGCTTCCAGTAGTATTGTATTCAGCTATCTCCAGAGTGCCTTTGTCAGAGGCGAGAGTACCGTCTCCTTTGATACCAGGAGCTTCCCTCTGACGTTTGACTCCAATATGTTCATATCAAGAGACTTGGGGCTGAAGCATCTATGCCAGGTTCTGAGGGGATGGTTCGATGCTGAGATTTTCAGAGCCATCCCACCCCCTCTGGACTTTGGCACTAGGCAGCTCGGGCCTGAGATCAGCTTCGGGGATTGAGGCTCATCGATGCCAAGAGTTCTCTTTCATCTTTGGATGATGGAATAACCTTGGTTCTGACAGCAGCTTTTGGCCTTTGTAGCTTTTGAGAGTCTTGGCCATGCCCAAAGGGAAGACATTTTCTTCCAGCTTGGGTCTATCCAAACCTCATCTAGATTCTGCTGCTTTCTCCTTTTCTCATCATCCTGTCAAATGGGGGACATAAGTCACCACTAGCTTCTTGAACTACATGCTTCATTAGCTGCCATTCTGATTTTTAATCCTCTGACCTCCTAATAGAACTGGTTCATAAGATACAGAAGCACATAGACTCCTCTCTTGAATCATTCACAGAGGATACAGATTTGGATGAAGGTGAAGGGGCCTCCCTGATCCTTATTAGAAAACAGTCACCTTCAGTGAAATCTTCAAACTTGTGAAACAGAGCAGCGGATGGTCATTCAAGGATGTCCTTCAAGAATGCAACTGCAGTCCTGACATATGGGTTGTCCTGCCTCAGGCAGCCCTTCGGTCGGCCGGATTCCAAAGTCTGGGTCCGGCGTCGGCTGATGTCGCCTCTTCCCCGACGTCAGAGCGGCTGGGGTATAAAAGCATCAGCCGACGCCATCTTCTTCAGTCTTTTTTGCCGCGTAGTGCCCGAAGCAGAAGCAGTTCGCAAGTGCCGGTCGGCCAGCTCCTGTGTTTTCAGATACCAAAGTCATCAAAAAGCTAAGTACCCCGTTGGGGAACCTTTTCTTGCCTCAGCCGATGTCAGACAAAACTGAAAAAGTTAATAATTGTTTGTCTTGTGGTAAACAAATACCTCATAAGGACTTCCATTCTTACTGCCTTCCCTGCCTCGGCCCAGACCACGACGTCTCAGCCTGTGCTGCCTGTGCTTGCTTCAATAAGCGCACACTTAGGCGCCGTGCAGAATTTGCTGAAGACTTTTTTGGGGAGAATTTCTCCTTTATCAATGCCGTCGGAACGTCTGACAGCACATGTTTCCAAAAAACGAATGGACCGGGAGCGACCTTCGCGGCCCGCGACTTCCACCGACACCACGCCTAAGCCTACCTCGAGTGCATCGGTCTCTTCGGAGGCGGTAATTCAACCGCTCCAGGCCAACGGCACCGCTTTACCGCACACTTCAGTCCCGGAGGCTTCCCCAGTGCCGGTTGTTGTTTTTCCTCCTGAAACCGAAGCCCAAGATTTGCCTGACACCATACCGGTGGACAAAGTTACTCCAGCACGTGGAGCAGCTAGGCCTCCTGTGTCTATGTCCATCAAGGCCTACACACGTGCTAAGGCTGCCAGCCAGGCTAAGTCTCACCCTCCTAAATCTTTTTCTCAGACTCCCACTTCGGATAAACAGATCATGACTTTAGCTGCAGATCTAATTTCTTTAATCAGGGGCTCTCAGGCTCATCCAGACAGAGGTTCTCAGCCGCCTTCAGACAAAAGGCCTAGGGTTGAGCAGACAGATACCCTTTCTTCAGATGAAGCCTCTGGTGAGTCAGGCCTTTCCCGCTATCCGGGTTCGTAGCATTCGGAGCTGAGCAGTGTTGGAGCCAGGGGTGGGTCGGCACCGACAGTACTTGGTACTTCAGATCCGACCCTGCCCTCGAGCCTGTTGGATCCGACCTCTCAGAGCCGTGGTCCGAGCTTCGGATCCGGGGGATTCAGTGTGCCTTTGGCTCCGTCCAGGTCGGAGCACACTGGTCCCTCGGATCAGACGGTCTCGGCACCGGCTCCGATCACTTCATCGGATCCGAGTGGGAGCCGACTTTCGGATCCATTAGAGAGTGGCTCTCCCTCGTCTTTGGATGTTGTGGAGAGGGCTCTGTTGAGAGCATCCGGACCCCATGTCCTTGCATCGGCTCCTACCTGCACTCCCTCTCTGCTGGACCAGGCTACCATCACCCGGCCAAAGGGACAGCCTGCTTCGATGTCACAGATGGTTCCATTGGAACAAGATGTTGCTGGCGAGGCCTCCTCGGACAGTCCCCCCGAGGAAGCTCCCCGCAAGCATAAGTGCAAAAGGAGGCACGTGGACTCCCCTGAGTCCGTAACCGAGGACACAGACTTGGAGGAAGGGGAAGGCTCCCCAAGATCTCCCCCTGAGGATGTCTCCTTTGGAGACATCATGGAGATGCTGAGAATCAGAGGTGGGTGGGTCTGCCCCCAAGTCTTCCTCGGATGAGTCCGTGTTTCTGGAGGCATTTGAGGCAGGCCTGTCTACCTCTTGGGTGTCCCCTCCAGCCGACCCCCTGGTGGACCTCATTACCACCAGGGCGTGGAAGGATCTGGACACCGTGGAGCCAATACCGAAGCGCCCGGATAG
This sequence comes from Protopterus annectens, assembly GCF_019279795.1. Lineage (NCBI taxonomy): Eukaryota > Metazoa > Chordata > Ceratodontiformes > Protopteridae > Protopterus > Protopterus annectens. Next base: position 500,719,453 of record NC_056732.1, read on the forward strand.
GATTCTTAGCCCCCCCCTCAGACCGATCACATTGGAGTAAGGAGCCCCCCGTAGATGCCATGTTGACGGCGGCAGCCACAAAGAGGAAATTGGCTCAGGAGAGCCCCTCAGTCCATCCACCGAGCAAAGAGTCCCATTTGATGGACCGCTTAGGGAAGCGAGTCTTTAGTTCAGCGACCTTTTCGGTAAGGTCTCTGAACTATATGGCACATGTCATCAGGATGCAGCGGGATCTTATCAAAGAATACGCTGCACCCCCCCCCCCCCGAGTCCATTTCGGAGGATGACAAACAATTGTACTCCACCCAAATGGCCACTCTGAGATCGATTTCAAACACCTCTATGCGACTATTGTCCCACGCCACAGAGGGAGCCGCTAGGGCTAGCGGAGCAGGCCTAGTCATGAGACGTCAGGCCTGGCTCTGTCATTGCAATTTTACGGAGCCCTTTAAAGCGTCCTTCACAAATGCCCCTTTTGATGGTTCTGCCCTATTTGGCAAAACAGTTCGCGAGACACTTGTCCAGAGCGAGAAGGACGGGAAGACGTTGTCTGCCGGAGTCCACTTCTCTGCTCCCCAGCGGTCCTTTTCGAGGAACCAAAAGGGTCAGAAGAAGATGTGGTTCCGAAAATCACAACATTCCCAACCAGCTCCGGGCAACCAGTCCTACCGTGGCAGAGGTGGACAGGGAGGACGCCGCCCCAGGGGCAGAGGGGCTCCAAGAAACTTTGGGTCCAGAGAACCTTTCTCTGAGCGGCCCGCGCAGCAGCCCTGAGGGGTTGCCCGGCTGCTCCACTCTGGAGGCAGTCGGGGGGGCGCTTTTCGGAACACCTAGCGGCATGGGAGTCCATCACAATAGACCGCTGGGTGCTTCACATCATATCCAGAGGGTACAAAATACCAATACTCCATGTCCCCAAATCCAAGAACCTCCCCGATGTACCACCCGATCAGAGGGAGGCCGCAGCTGCAGAAATTCAGCAGCTGCTAAGAAAAAGAGCCATCCAGCCCGTCCCCCAAGACCAGCTTGGATTAGGGTTCTACTCCAGGTTCTTTTTGGTGCCAAAAAAGACGGGGGACTTGAGACCTATCCTAGACCTTTCCCGCTTGAACCTGTCAGTAACCAAGGTAAAATTCCGGATGGTCACTCTTCAATCTATCCTCCCCCTTTTGAGGGAAAACGATTGGATGTGCTCTATAGACCTCAAGGATGCGTACTACCACATTTTAATGGACAAACGATCCAGGAGGTTCCTTCGCTTCCGGCTGGGGGCCAGTCACTACCAGTTCAGGGTCCTTCCCTTTGGCCTCACCACAGACCCCAGGGTGTTCGCCAAGGTATTAGCAGTGATTGTGGCCCACCTGAGACTCCAGGGAATACAGGTCTTTCCGTACCTGGACGACTGGCTCCTGACCGCACCAACAAGGCATCTACTTTGCTCAGCCAGAGACTTCTTTCTCCATCTAGCCCCACAGCTAGGCATTACTATTAACGTCGGCAAATCTCTACTGGCTCCAACGCAGGTCATAGAATTCATAGGTGCCAGAATAGACACCAGAGATTTGCGAGCCTTCCTAACTTCCGAGAGAGTCCGGAACTTACAACTTCATGTGTGGGCTATCCTCAATTCAGAGGCTTCACCAGCGGAATTGATCCAGAGGGCACTAGGCTCCATGGCGGCAGCGATTACGCTCCTTCCATGCGCCCGTTTGAACATGCGGGTACTGCAATGGACTCTGCTAGTGCAATGGTCCTTTCTATCCCTTCCTCTCCACCATCTCATTGCTATCAGCAAGGCTTGCTACTATGGTGGCTCCAAGCCTCGAACTTCCATACGGGCCGTCCCTTCTGCACCTCTCGCCACGGTGACCACGGACGCTTCCCGCCTCGGGTGGGGGGGGCATTATTCAGGCAGGACAGTCCAAGGCACGTGGAACGATACAGAGACCTCCCTGCATATCAACGTTCTGGAGATGAGAGCGGTGCTGTTGGCGTTGCAAGCACTTCGGGGCTTCCTCCCCACAGGAACGATTGCAATTCAGTTGGACAACATGTCGGTGGTCTGGTATATCAACAAACAGGGGGGAACCAGATCTTACCCTCTATGCCTCGAAGCCATGAGAGTGTGGGAATGGGCGATCTCCACCAACCGCTTTCTGATTGCAACGCACATTCCGGGGAGGACCAACATCCTAGCGGACAAGCTCAGCCACACCTTTCTTACCCCGTACGAGTGGTCTCTCAATCCTCTAGTAGCGAAGCAGATATTCGCAACATGAGGCGACCCTGCTGCGATCTTTTTGCATCTCCATCAAACACCAAATGCGACAATTTCTTCGCTCTAATCCCCCCTCCAGGGGAAACTCCAAGAGACGCTCTGGTGCATGCTTGGCCACCCGGTCTACTCTATGCCTATCCTCCTCTACCACTAATGATACAACTCTTACAGAAAGCCTCGCGGTTGGGGAGCAAGATGATTCTCGTTGCCCCATTCTGGCCTCGGCAAATTTGGTTCCCTTACCTGTGGTCTCACCTTGTGAATCACCCTTGGATTCTAGAACCCATTCCGGATCTCATCTCCCATCCATCGAACTTACCAACTCCAAACCTGGACAATCTGAAACTGACAGCTTGGTTGCTCCAGTTCCACTCCTAGTTAGGACTCCCGGTATCTCTTAACCAGTCAAAGCCATCCTCGTGGCAGCGCATAAGCCCTCCCCCAGGAAAGTGTACCACAGTAAATGGAAACGTTTTTCCATCTGGGCGGAGCATCACGATCTAGATCCCTTTACAGCTCCTCTTCCATCCATATTAGACTTCCTAACTGAACTCTTTCAGGAAGGCGCTAGTTGTTCAACTGTCAAAGTGCAATTGGCAGCCATATCACATTACCATGTGGGACATGATACAGGGCCCTTGATGTCGGCCAAATTGTGTAAAACCTTTCTCAAAGGCACCTTTCTACTTAGACCCCCTGTAAAGGAAGCCGTACCTCCCTGGGATCTTACATTAGTTCTTCAAGCCTTGACTGCTCCACCCCTTGAACCCGCTGCTTCAGTAGATCTCAAATTCTTGTCATGGAAAACAGCATTCCTTGTAGCCATCACTTCAGCGAAATGAGTGTCGGAGCTTCAGGCTCTCTCTGTGAAGCCTCCTTACCTGATCTTTCACCCAGGTAGAGTGTACCTCAGGATCAACCCCTCCTTTCTTCCCAAGATAGCATCTGAAACCAACATAAATCAATCCATAAATTTACCGGTTTTCTTCCCTAAATATCAGAATAAGGGAGAGTACAAGCTGCACTCATTAGATGTTCATAGGCAGCTTCGCTTTTATACTCACAGGACAGCTGGCCATAGACAATCCGACCAGCTGTTCGTTTCCTTTGCCAAATTTAACTTGGGGAAAGCTATCTCTAAAGTATCTTTATCTTGCTGGATTTCCCAATGTATCCTACTGGCGTATCAAGCCTCGGGTAGACCCGCACCAGAAGGAGTTCGTGCTCATTCCACCCGCTCCATTTCTACCTCTGCGGCCTTCAAGTCTAGAGTTCCATTGGATGATATTTGTTCTGCAGCCACTTGGGCTTCATCTCATACCTTTATTAACCACTACAAGCTAGACGTGCTTTCTAGAGGGAGAGCATCCTTCGGCTCTGCGGTGCTTCGTAATATCCTTCCATGATGGCCACCCAAGGTGCAGGTAGCTGGGGACTCTGTCCCACAGGTTGTTGACAAATGAACATCCTACTTCAGATTTAGAAGTTATGTACTCACCATAACGTTCCATCTGAGTAGGTAGTTCATTTGTCTGCAACCATCCCCCCCTCCTTCCCCCTGACCTTCTTCGGATCTACTAGTTGTTAGATATCTTTTGTTGGATATATATTGAGGGGCAAACTCGATCTGAGGTCGTGGAGGGTTAGCAGGGGATTATGGGTGAAGGGAGGAGCTAGGAGCTCGGATCCATTAGCTTGAAACAAGTTGCCGGCTCGGATCCGATATCGGATCCGTAACCCACAGGTTGCAGACAAATGAACTACCTACTCAGATGCAACGTTATGGTGAGTACATAACTTCTAATTCTAGTGGCAATCACGTCAGCGAGATGGATTTCAAAATTACATGTGCACTAGTGCAAATCTCCTTATCTGGTTTTCCAGAGGGACAGGGTTTCTCTGAGAACTAATGCTTCTTTCCTACCCAAGCTAGCATCCAAGAGAAACTTTAATCAGTACATTTACCATTATTTTTCCCCAGATCCTCAAACAAAGGGGAACACACTTTGCATATGCTAGATGTTCATCATCAGCTCAGGTTCTGTCTTCATTGAACAATTTTAGGAAGTCTGATCAACTATTTATTGCTTTCTCAAAACCAAAACTTGGTATAGCTGTTGAGACTGCACTTCTCTTGTCCATAACAAGAAAGGTTGATCTTTACAATCCAAAGCAAAAGCTCACTCTGCAAGAGCAGTATCCACCTTAATGGCCTTTTCAAAGAGACTTCCCATTGATGACATTTGTGCAGCAGCTACCTGGTCTACAGTCCATACTTTTGTCTTGTTATAAACTGGATGTACAATCTAGATTTAGCTTTATCTTTTACTGTTTATGTATTTCTGGCTACCATAGTTGGTACCTTCTTTTTTTTCTATTAAAAATAAAAAAAAAAAAAAAACTTTTCCCCTGTTCTCTCTTTGTGAGTGAGTGTGTGTCTTTTATCAGCATTACGACTAGTTTTTCTGGCATGGCTGATAAATCGTCAAAGGGTACCTCTGGCTTTAAGTGGTGCCAAATGTGTGGAAGATGCCCAATTCAGATGGGCATGTTTGTTGTGTGTATTGTTTAGGCACTGTCCACCTGCAAGAAGATTGTGCCATCTGTCATGGTTTCTCTGCCAGGGCTTTAACTGAGCGGAGAAACAAGCTGATTTTGAAAGGTTTGTTGAAAGGAGACTTTGAAAAAGGCCATATCTGGACGGAAGACTGCTCGTCATCTTCCTCTTCCAAGCCTGAGAAGCACTCTCATTTAGTACCAAGCAGTTCCTCGGAACCTCCTGCAAAATTGTCCAAACAGCCTATGGTGTTGACAGTTTCCTTGGCACCAATAGGCAAGAGTGATTTGGCACCAACCATTGCTTCTGAACAGACACCTCAGTACTTGAGGTTTTGTGGTATCGAAGCAGATTACATTGAGGACAGTACCAGGAACCACGTATTCTCTGTCAGATCCATTTGAAGATCGACCACCTAGCCCATTCCTTAAACCAATACCATCTAGGTCTTCTTTGGCATTGTCTGTTCGATACACCAAGAGTCTCTTGAAATCAGACATCCATGAGGCAGATGGACTAGCCTTTGACAGCGAGGGGATTACCTCCATCTTCGGTCCCCAGCCAACTTGGCACCGGGACCTGTTCTCCTTTGACACTGTCTCATCTTCCTCTTCTAACTCCAGTTCAGTCTTTGGAGCCCCTGGCACCGACCTGCCTGTCTCCTATGGTCTTTGTTCCGGTAAGAGTCTCTTTTCCAGAACCGAGAATTGCCTGGAGTTCCTCCACTTTATTGGAACTGGAGGCAGCCCAGGGTTGAGGCTTCATCACGGATTCCAAGGGGCGCAGGGTTCGACTTCCATTTTTTCAGACTTGGCTCGACCCAGGCTTCTTCTTTGGAGGCAGCTTCCTCAATGTGGGCTGGGACCACAATTCCAAAGGAGTTTATTTTGGTTCCGGGCTCCCATCCCTCTACAGGGGGACCAGCCTTCCAAATCATGGAGAAGGCCTTGTCCATTGTGGACTGCCAGTCCTTACCATCCCTGTCGGGCCAATCATCTGTATTCCATCGACCAGAGCTTCCTCCAACCTCATCCGTGGGACAGGGGACACAGAAGTCTCAAGAGAGTATCTCCTTGGTGGTTTCCTCTTAAGATACTTCCCCGGAACATCCACTCGAGGAAGTACCTTCGAAGAAAAAGTGCAAGAGGAAGCACTTAGACTCCCTGGAGTCATCCTTCACTGAGGATACCGATTTTGATGAGCGGGAAGGTTCCCCCTGGTCACCCCTGATGTTTCCTTTGGCGACATCCTGGAAATCCCTGAAACAGAGGGGTGGCTGGACTTTACTCCAGCCTTCCTCGATGGAATTGGTATACCTGGAGGCTTTTCATGCCCAACCCTCTACCTCTTGGATCACTCCGCCCGGTGACAGTCTTAAATTGATCGCTCAGTGGGCATGGAAAATTCCTGACTCCATCAAGCCGTTCCTCAAGAGGCCTGACCAGATCCTTTCTGTCCGTAAGGGTGAGCAGCACTGGGATAAGGGTATCCCTGTAGATGCTATGGTGATAGCGACAGCCAAAAAAAAGTAACTTGCAGAGGAAAGTCCTACTGTCTGTCATCATAAGAAGGGAGTCTAGGACTATGGATAGGTTTGGGAAGCGTGTTCGCCCTCAGTCTTTGAACTACATGGCAGACTTTACCAGATTGCAGATAGATTAAAGAGCTGTCAGATACTCTCACAGGAGCAGTAGCCGAAGGGGTAAGAGACCAAGTTACTTCTCAGCTCGACATCCTCGAATCAATTTCAAAGTCATCTGTGAGACTAATTGCCCATGCAGCCAAAGGGATGACAAGAGAAGCGGGTTCAGGTGTAGCCATTAGGAGACGCACCTGGATGTACTTGTGTGACTTTGCAGAGACATTTAAATCTTCATTTGTCAGTGCTCCATTTGGTGGAACATACCTGTTTGGACCCAAGGTAAAAGCCACACTGGCCTGATGTGAGAAAGATGGGAAAACTCTCTGCCATTGACATATGCTTCTCCATTCCTCAATGGCCCTACTCTAGGAATCAGAGAGGTGGGAAGCTATAGTTTAAAAAGTCCCAAGGCCCTTTCCAGGACTCGCATGGCAATGACTTCCCCTGGGGCAGAGGGGGAGGTAACAATGGAAGACACTGTTCTAGAGGCAGAGGCGGCCTGCAGAACCAGGGGTCCGGAGATATTTTCTGTGGTAACTCCTACCAGCATGCCTGAATGGAGGCCTGATTGCTTTCCTCTGGTGGTAGTTGGGGGACGATTATCTCTTCACCAATCTGCCTGGCTACAGGTGACATCAGACAAATGGGTGCAGGGGTCATTTCCAGAGGCTATTTCATTCCCCTTTCCTTGGATCAAAAACACAAAAAAAGACTCCCGGACATTCCACCCAGTCGCAGGGAAGCAACAGTCATAGAAATTCAAAAAAATGCTCAAAAAAAAAAAAGGGCCATCCAAGAAGTCTCACCAGACCAAAGAGGATCCGGGTTTTACTCAAGGTTCTTTTTGGTGCCCAAAAAAACAGGGGACTGGGACCCATTTTGGATCTCATCCAGTTAAACAAGGCAGTTCAGCAAACCAAATTCTGGATGATCTCGATACAGTCAATACTTCTTTCTTGGAAAAAGATGATTGGATGTGCTGTATAGATTTTCAGGATGCATATTACCATATAAAAATGGACAAGTGCTCCAGAAGATTCCTGTGCTTCCGGCTGGGATCCTCATTTTCAGTTCAGAGCACTGCCCTTTGGTCTTACCACAGCCCCCACAGTGTTTACCAAATGCATGGCAATGGTATCAGCTCATCATAGACTGCAAGGATTTTGAGTTTTTCCTTATCTTGATGACTGACTCCTTACCCCTACCACCAGGCGTCAACTCGAAAGGGCAAGAAATTACACCCTACATCTTTGTGCTTCATTAGGCATTGCAGTAAATTATGAAAAGTCAAATCTGCAACCTACACAACAGCTGGAATTTATAGGAGCTCTGCTAAACACTGTTACAGGAATCGCTTCACTCCCATTTGAGAGACTCCAAAAGATCAGATCACAAGTAAACCATATAGTTCAGAACAAAAGTGTTCCGGCCAGACTCATCGTACAGGTGCTAGACTCTATGGCAGGCTCTATAACTCTAGTTCCCTTGGCCAGATATCACATGAGGATTCTACAATGGCTTCTAGCCTTCCAGTGGTTGTTAATGAATCAGCTGCTGTAATACCACATCTTGATCACCAGTCACTGCAAACAAGACTTGGCTTGGTGACTCCATTCCAATGAGATTCTTTCAGGCTGTCCTTTCATCCTTCCACAGCCCCCAAGCCATAGTGACCATGGATGCTTCTCAGAGTGGGAGGAGGCATTATCTGGGAAGGACAGTCCAAGGCATTTGGTCCCAACTGAAGGCCAATTTGCACATCAGTTTATTTAATTATGTATTTATTTAACATTTGTTTGCCAGGATAGTCCGACTGGACAAGTGTTCATTTTCAGCTGAGTCCATAGGAGAAAAAACTCCGTAGGTTTACAGAGAGAAGACAAATTTACAAAAGAGACTTTACAGAGTAGTAACATACAGATTGTAGACTTTACACCAGTTAGTATACAATAAGAAAATATTACCCCTTTTGGTTGAAAATACAAGTGTACAAAATATACAATGAGAACAGATAAGAACCTGGTAGAACATTTCACAACTGAATAAGAGTATATAAATGTTTGTTTCCATATAAACATTCAAGCAAATGTACATGAGTGTGTGTGTGTGTGTGTGTGTGTGTGTGTATATATATATATATATATATATATATATACACACACACACACACACACACACACTCATAGGTTATTGCTCTCACATGGATAGGTTTAGTTAATGTGTTTGTGTTGTCCATGACAGATGGGGTGTAGAAATAGTGAGTGGATGAGGCTTCAGGGGGTCAATTACAGTTGCATAGGTGGTTGGTGAAGAGGTATGTTTTAAGTAGGCTTTTGAAGGATGGTGTGGAGTTTTGTCGTCTGAGGTCAGGGGGAAGGTTGTTCCATATTTTTGCTATTTCGTGGGCAAATAGTGATTTCCCCGGAGTTGTTTTTGCATGTGATGGTATCTATTAAGGCTTTGTTGGAGGACTGAAGTTGTTTATTTGAATTGTAGAAGTTCAGCATGCCAGTCAGGTTAGGAGTTTTCTTGGGATAGTACAGAATTAGATGAGCTAGGCTGAGTTGATGGTACCTTAGTAGGTTTGGATGTTTGAATGTTATAGAGATGAGGGTGGTGCTTTTGACGTTGCAAGCATTTCAAGATGCCCTCTCCCTGAGAACAGTGGCAATTCAGACGGACAGAGTAAATGGGGAACAACACTGGTGCAAGTTCAACCTCCCAGATTCAGCAGAAACTTTCCCTCTAAGCACTGGCCTTTCCCAGCCCCCAATAAAGAGGTTCAAGGGAGGCCTCGCAAGGACAGACCAGTTAGACCACAAAACCAAGGCCAGCAAAGAACTAAGCAGTGGTCCTCCACCACTCCCACAGCAGGGAATTCTAAGTCCACTCACTTCTCTAAGAACGTGCAATGACTCGCACTCCCCCTCCCATCAGAGGTTAGGAGGAAGGCTATTCCTTTACAAACAAAATTCGCTGTCTGTAACAAAGGACCAGTGGGTATTAAAAATAATTTTTCAGGGTTACAAATTACAAATTTACCTTCATATACCTATAAGGGAATCTTGCAGAAAATACCTACGCTTCAGAGCAGGTTCAAAACACTTTCAGTTCTCTGCGCTACCTTTTTTGCTTATTTATAGCTCCCAGGGTCTTCACAAAATGCCTGGCCCTAGTGGTTCCCTTCTGCAGATAGCAAAACATCCAGATTTACCCTTATCTGGACGACTGCCTAATCCAGGCAGACAACAAATAGAAGTTACTACAGGACCTGCTCTTTGTACGAACAACCCTAACCTCTCTAGGGTTCACTATCAACAGGGAAAAAAAATCAAACCTAAACCCATCCAGGCGCATCACCTTCTTGGCCGCTCTCCTGGACACAGCCTCCCAAGCAACCTTCCTCTCACTAGAAAAAACAATGCTTTCTGTCAAATTACTTCTCTCAGCTCTCAGAAAAAAACCTCACAACAAGGAAAATTCTGCAAGCACTGGGTTACATGTCACCCTGCATTCTGATGATTCCCTTGGCCAGACTGCACATGAGGAAACTCCAGTGGTACCTAAAGAACCTTTGGCGTCAACACTCTCCCCCTCATTTCATACGTAAGGAATGAGTTTCTTTGGTGAGCAGAAGCCTGCAGTCAGAAAAAGAGCATTTCTTTCATCTACCTTCCTCAAGACCAGACTATCACCACGGATGCCTCAGACCTAGCTTGGGGGACTCATTTAGACACCTGGTGCACCCAAGGCTCTTAGGACCTCAGGCACCTTCACGGGCACATCAGCCTAAAGGAAATAATGGCAGTTCACAAGGCTATCACATCCTTCCAAGACCACATAAAACCAGGAGTCCCTCTCATAAAAACAGAAAATACCACAGTCATGTGGTACATTAACAAGCAGGGGGGGAGCCCACTCCTACCCTCTCTGCCGACTAGCCATGAGTCTCTGGCAGACAGCCTCCTCCATGGGTCTACACCTGGCAGCCCAGTACATCCCAGGAGTAAACACCCTAGCAGACCATCTAAGCAGAAACTACTTAGACCCCCATGAGTGGAAACTCCAAAAGGGGACATTCCTCCAAATCACCCAGGCCTGGGGGACACCACAGATGGACCTCTTCGGCTCACAACACAATAATCAGCTGCACAGATTCTGCACCAGGGAGTTCCAACCCTAGCTTGGAAAGTGGATGCTGTCTCATTCCAGTGGACCAACCTCTTCATTTATGCGTTCCCCCTGCCCTTACTCCCAAGGGTACTGCTCAAAATAAGGCAGGAAGGACCAAAAGCCATCCTTATAGCACCAGATTGGCCCAGGAAACATTGGTACCTCTTGCTGCTCAGTCTGACCAAGGAGCCTTACAGGCCCCTGCCTTTAACTGCAGACCTCCTGACACAAGCCAGAGGGGAGATTCTGCATCCAGTCCTGCACGCACACAAACTTTCTGCATGGCTTATCCCCCAGGGACTGGGGATAACCCACAGTTAAGCAAGCAGGTCCCTAGACATTATTAAGGAAGCCAGAAGGCCCAGCACCAGGAAATCATATTCAGAGCAATGGAAAAGATTCAACTCCTGGTGCCTATCAAAAAGTCACAGCAGCTCCCACACGTCCCTTCCCACTTATTCTGGACTACCTAGCGGAGCTGCTTAATAAGGGCCTCTCCTTTTCCTCCATTAAAATCCACACCTCAGCCATTTCAGCACACTTTCAAGCTGAACAGCCTGTCTTCTCTCACCCTTTGATTAAGCAATTCCTCAGAGGTGTATCTAACATTAGGCTCCGTAGAAGGGCACCCACTTCAGCCTGGGACCTGAACTATGTCTTAGAAAAACTGACATTGCCTCCCTTCGAACCAGCTGCATCAGGAGACTTGAATCACCTTTCCTGAAAGACTGCCTTCTTGGCTATTAGAACTTCAAGCACTCATGGCCACTGAACCCTTCATTATCGTCCATGTAGACAGGGTTTCTCTCAGGACTAATCCCTCATTTGTTTTTATTAGGTATTATTTCTGCAAGAAGAGCACCGGAAATTCAGGCCTTGTCCTGCAAGCCTCCCCTGTTTAATATTTCACAGGGACAGGGTTTCCCTCAGGACTAAATGTTCCTTCTTGCCAAAGGTTTCAGAAACTAATATCAATCAAACCTTGCACCTACCAGTTTTTTCCATAATCTCTGCAATAAGGAGTGGTGGTGCTGTGGTAGCATTGTCACCTCACAGTAAGACGTTGTCCTGTTCGATTCTCAGCTAGAGCGTCTTTTGTGTGGAGACGTGCATGAATGGGCGTACATTCGTTGAAGGTTGTGCATCAGGGCCGGCAACTCAGCACGTAAAAATTTACTGCCAATCATTAGCGGACCGGAGTTCCGCTGTGGCGACCCCTAACCAGGAAAAGCCGAAAGAGACAAAAACAACTGTCTGCACTTATTAGACGTTCACAGGCAATTATGTTTGTTGCCTTTTCCTCACTTTCTTTAGGTAACCTAGTTTCTAAGGTTACCTTAGCTAAATGGCTTGGGGATTTGTATCACCTTTATTTATCATTCATAGGGCCTGCAGTCTCCATGTCCTCTGAAAGCCCGTTCAACTACAGCTGTAGCAGCGTCTGTAGTCTTTAATGCTACTGCTCCCTTAGATATTTATGCAGCAGCTACATGGGCATCTCCTCATACCTTTTGTGAGGCTGCCAGCCCTGCTATCTGGAATTTTTTAAATAATCATGTCATTTGCGAATATTAATATGATCCATAGGCTTGGCTTACAAATATAAGAGAACTATATGTTATGTGTATATTAAACTACTGGTACAGAAGTGTGTGTTGAACTGTATGTTGTGTACTGAGCTTCAAGAATGTAACCACAGTATACCCCATTGGAAAAGAACCGAAATGTATATATCTTTGCAAATGTATGTTTTGATAGTAGAGTTGGAACATGCAGAGCTAACTTGAAACCCTTCAAGGAAGTTGAAAAGTAAAGGATTTTATGACTATTTCACTGCAGCAAGCAGACATAATGTCTACAGCTAGAGGTTTTCCTATTGTTTGGAAACAGAAATAATTACTAGGTTATGAATGTAAAAGTATTAATTGTTTTATGACTTCCAGTTCTAGGCAAACTTCTAAGAGAAGTATTTTTTACAGAGAAATGTTAAATTCTGTTGGTATCTGTTTAGCCTGGGAACTGAAGGCAGGTGACAGAGTGATGTCATCTTAGCTAGCCCAGCAGTAATGTGTATTATTAATTTAAAAACAATCTCTCAGAAAAAGTCTGGGCATTTTGTATCTTGTCTTTGGACCTGAAAACATCCATTCAGCATGTCTCATCTGAATTTGCCTTGCTCTCTGTAAGATTTAGGTGTAGTATTTCTCTTAGAGATAGATAGGAATATAATAGGATTAGTTTAGGTGTTTTCTGTATTTATTTGGAGACTGTCCAATTTTGTTTTAAAATAGTTCCTGAGATTCTGAACTCTACTGTCACTGTATTGAGTTGTTGAGTATTGTCTTGTTCTTTTATTATTTATAATGAAATATATTTAAACCTTTTAATTGTGGCTGGTTTGTTTAGTGATATTTAAGCTCATTGAGTACTTGCATATGTATTTGGTACCACTGTACAGGCCACTCTTAAATAGCTTTGGTTACACTTAGTTGGATAATAGTAACATTACACAGTAGAATTGGTCACCCTTTGTAAGGGCCTTATAGTAGCTGCTAAAGAGCTGGTTGGTGGCAATGATAACTACCTTTTAGTTTGGGCAGAAGGGGGCAGAGCTAGTAAACCTGTGCCCGCCTTCCCCAGGAGTGTCTGTCTGTGTGTATATAAATAAAATCTCAGTGTGTGTCAGCTACTTGGGCAGGGACACAAAGCAATGGTTGGACAGAGAGGGTGCTGTGCCAGTGGGGAGTCTTGTTAGGGATCTGGAGAGAGAGGGAGAAACCAGCCCCAGACTGACTGTGATCTCTGTGCGCCGTTAAGGGAAATTGTACTTTACTGTGTGTGTACTTGTCATCCTCTCAATGTGCATGTCCCTCACTGGTGCTAGTGGTGATAATTGAGGTTTCTTGACTACTGGGCCAGTGCAGGGGTGTCATGCCTTTATTACTCATTACAAACTGGATCAGGTATGTAGGGCGTATACATCATTTGTTTCGATAGTGCTCAAGAATATTCTGCCATGAGACCACCCAAGATTCAGGTAGCTAGGGACTCTGTCCCACAGCCCAGGATTACATGAAGATTCACATCAGATAAAGAAGTTGTGTCTTACCATATTGTTCCATCTGTGTTGTCGATCTTCACTAATCCTTGACATTCCTCCCCTCCTTCCCCTGACCTGAGACTCTTAGTGGACCGAATACTTCCAAGACTGGCCTCATAATAGGAGCACAGATCTGAGCTCTTATTGTTTGCTATTTGTCTGCCACTATTTTAGGCAAACTCAATCTGAGGTAATTTAGAGAGGAGCATTATGAGTAGAACCTAGCTCGAGAGTTTGGAAGGGGCAAGCTGAAGTAAACTGCCAAGTCTGTTCTGAGGCTCAGAACCGGGCCCCACATTCAAGGATTAGTGAAGATCGACAACACAGAAGGAACGTTACTGTAAGACATGACTTCTTTTTTTATCTACACAGAACTAAGCTGTTTAGGAAGGACAGCCAACTATAACTGTTCATACCCTTTGCTCAAAAATAGTTGGGATCAAAAGTTACCACAATTTCTTCTCCTTCTTGGAAACTCTTTACATGGAAATACATACATAGGAGATTCCTCACACCTCACAAAGTTGCCTTGATCGCAAATAAGGATATTGCTGAATGTTGGAGATGTGGGGAAAGATCAGAGACAGACTAGGTCCACATGTTCCTGAATTGTAAAATACTAAGTACATTTTGGTTTGACTTCAGGAATTTTATAGAAGCGCTGTGGTTGGACAAATGCGAATTATCAGATTCTACATTATTATTTAATGTACCAGTGCCAACCTGTATTCCAAGAACTCAAACACCTTCTCTGGTCTCTTCTTGCAATTGCAAGGAAAATTAATACCTTAAATTGGAAGAGCAAAGAATGCCTCTCTTTTACTGACTTCATCTCATTAGCTAAGATGGTTTATAATAGGGAAATACAAACGATTGTCTCAAGAACTACAAATGCTACTCACAAATTATCATGGTTAAAACTTAGAAAACTTTTAGATAACATGTAAAGCATATATGAAATTGTATCTCTTATGGACTTTGTATATAGTTTTATCTTGCGTATATTATCTGATTGTTTTTTTATGGTTGTTATATATTCAATATGTTTGTTGTTTTACTAATATGCATCTTTACAAAAAACTCAATAAACAATTATTAATAATAAAAAAAAAGTTACCAATCCAGCTCTCTGCAGATGGCTATCTGCACATCATTTGTTTACTCTTTCAATAACAAGAATGCTTTCAAAACCAAAGATCCTCTCCACAAGATCTGTGACCACTTCCATGGCATTTTTCATGAACTCAGCACTTGTGATATTTGTCCTCATGATCTATTCACCACACCTTTTCGGAACACTGCAAACTGTACATCATTTCAAAAACCAGAACACCCTTTGGTGTTTCGATTTTTTTTCTTTTTTAAATGAAAAACGACTTTATTAAATTATCACTTATGACATAGGCAATCTTACATTTGTATAAATGAAAAATAAACAACATTGACACAACTTTATTTGCAAACATTATGCATTGCAAACACTATACATCACTTATGATCTATACAGTCATTGTCAGTTAAGCATTTTATAGCTCATTCAAATCCTGCCTTCTTTTAAATCTCGTTCCTTCTCTACATATATTGTTCCCACAATTCCCATTTTTTCCTATGTAGTTTGTTCATTCTTTTCTAAAGATCCAAATTCCAGTTTTATCTCTGTTACTATATTTGCTACTTCTAGTAAAGTTGGTTTAGACTTTGATTTCCATTTTCTAGTAATTGTTAGGCAGCCACCATAATTAGACTCAGCAAGGCTTTACTATGTCTAGGCAATTCGCATTTGCATCATAGCTTAAAAAATTCTCCCCAGTTGGTCCAGTCTGCTCACCCAGCATCGCTGACAGAACAGTCTGCAAGGAATCTTTAAAGTCTGCCAACACATTAAACTCCCAAAAAATATGTTCCCAATTACCTCTTTTTTTTTCCCAGTCACAGCTTGAACATTTGATCCATCTGAGGAATAATTCTTTGGAGTCTACTTGGGGTATAAACATACCTATGTAAACACTTTCAGGCAAAGATCCTAAATCTTCTAGACTTTGTTGCATGTTTGGGAGATTTACATATAACCCCAATTGTCTCTTTATGAATTGCTTATCCAGTCTCCCTTTCCAATCCTTTATAAGCTCCTCTGATGATTATTATAGTTACTATGCAATATTTTATATGCTGTACTAATTATTCCTTTTTTAACTACAGCTTCTGTTCTAGATTCTGTTAAAAACGCTACCAGTGCTGGTCTTTTGTTTAGCACCCCCTATATCTTTCTCTTTGCCTATACTGTGATATCAGTCCTTGATAGGGAAGGCAATCTCTAACCTGCAGTCCAGATAAATTCTTGGCGTCTTCCCATGCTGTCATCTTTACCTTTCTAGTTAGTTGCACCTAATGCCATGGATCCTTCCCCAGATGTTCTTCATTCCACATTGCTGCAGTCCTAACTATTGGGTAGTCCGCTGTCCAGTCGGCCCGAATACCAAAGTATATGGCTGACATCGGTCACGGCGCATTAGACTGACGTCAGTACGTCAGGGTACTAATGCGCATGACCGACGTCATATCCTCAGTCTTTTTTGCCGCATGGTCCGATGCAGAAGCAATTTTGCGAGTGCAGGTTGGCGTTCTGAAAGTTTCTGAAGTCAGAGTTTCAGACCGAATCAAAGTTGGCTAAGTACCCCGTTGGGGAATATTTTGGTTTTTTCTTGCCTCAGTATTTAACCGGATGTCAGAAAAAGTGAATAACTGTATTTCTTGTGGGAAACAGATACCTCATAGGGATTACCATACTTTGTGTATACCTTGTTTAGGGCCTGAGCACGACGTTGTTGGATGCCGCTCTTGTGCTAGATTTAACAAACGCACTATTAAGAGAAGGTTAGACTGTGCCAGGTTAGTGTTTGGGAAGCGTTGTAATTATAAAATGCCGTCGGATGCTCCGACGCCGGCTTCGGCTAAAAAACGCAAGGACAAAGCAGCAAAGCCTAGAGTGGAAGAACCGACAGTCCCAGACGTCGGTTCTTTAGAGGGCTCAGTGGAGCCGGAGGTTTTGCCAGGTGTTTCTTTGGAGTCTCAGGGAGAGACTTTACTGTTACAGGATGTATCCTCTCAGGAAGTAGGCCAGGCTGAGGGGGCTTCTCAGGTGGCTGTTCTTCCTTCTCTTCCTAAGGTGGTTAGAGCCTCCCCTTCTGTTTCCAAGGCTTCTTTGAGGGGCAGGCCAAGTTTTGCTTCAGTGGGGGTTTCTCCTAGTGCCTCAGGGTCTTTGCCTAAGAAACATATGCTTAAAATGGCAGAGGATTTGATTACTATGATAAGGGGTTCTATGCCCACTCCTGATAAGAGGCCTAGGGTGGAACCTGAGTTTGAGAGTTTTGAGCAATGCTCGGAGGCTTCTGAGTCTTCGGCTGAAGACTTGCAGGAGTACCCTCCTTATTCTGATTCTGATGTGGATGATTCTACTCCTTCAGCTTCTCCTCCTGAGGATTTTTCATTTTCAGAGACTCTGCATTCCATGAGGGAGCATTTTAAATGGGAAGGGCAAGATTTCTCTGATTCCAGGAAAAGGCTTAGGGAATTCTTGTTTTACCCCAGCATAGGCCTTTAGCTATACCTCCTGTTTTGAATGTGGTGGAAGATGTTTTTGCAGAGGCTTCCTGAATCCTGATTCTTTGCCTCCTGCCCCAGTTAAACCGGATAGGTATTATAGGGTACCTGACGCTCATAAGTATCTTTTAAGAGTCCTAGGGCAGACCCGAAACTGTCTCTCAGGGGCCTAAAGGTGTGAAGGCCTCAGTTGTTAAAAATCCTGTCCCTCCTGATAAAGAGGCAAGGGCTTTGGATAGATGGGGAAAGAAAGTGTATACTTCTTCCACTTTAGCCATGAGGGCGTTGAATTGTCAGTTTCACATGTTAAAATATCAGAATTATCTTCTTTCACAGTTGAAATCTAAGGTGGATGCTCTGGCGGAAGGTATTGAGTGTAAAGAGTTGCAGGATTTAGTTCATGTGTCTGAACAAGTGGGTAAACATTCCTTGCAATGTGGTTTTGATGCTGTGCAGGCCTCCTCCAGGGTGGCTGCCACTGGTTCTGTTCTTCGAGGCACGCCTGGTTGAGAAATCAGTACTTAGCTGAGCATGTTAAGACAAGGATTTTGGATGCTCCTTTACAGTCTGATGTGTTGTTTGGTTCGCCTGTGGAAGCAGTTTTAAAGAAAATGGAGGACAAGGCTAAGTCTATGCAAACTGTTAAGGATTTTTGCAGGTGCAGCCTCCAAGTTTAGTAGAAATTGGCCTACTAAGGGGTGGACTTATCCTGCTTATGATTCCCAGTCTAGGGGTAGGTCTAGACGTGGTAGGGGCAGAGCTCAAGGTTCTTTTAGGCCTAGGACAGGAGTTCACCTGCTCAGACTTCTGGTGAGGGCAGGGGTCAGTCCTTTCGTAAGCAGACCCAATGACCTGCCTTTTCAGCTGCCAGTACCTTCTGCCTGGCGGCCTCTAGGAGGAAGACTGTCTCTTTTCAAAGAAAATTGGGATTTAATTACCCAAGACAAATGGGTTCTGGATATCATTCACCACGGTTACAGGTTTTATTTCCATACCTTGCCTCCTTTCAAAGGCATGCCAGACATTCCTCCTCTACAAAGAACAGAGGCTCATGAGACAAATTTCTCTGTTACTCCAAATAGGAGCCATTCAGTCAGTTCCTGTGCCAGAAAGGGGCCTAGGATTTTATTCTCGCCTGTTCCTAGTACCAAAGAAGGGGAACACGTGGAGACCAATTTTGGATTTATCTATCCTCAACACTTATCTGGACATTCCAAAGTTCAAAATGTTGACGTTACAACAGCTTTTACCTCTACTGGGCAAAGATCACTGGATGGTAACTTTAGATCTCAAGGAAGCTTACCTTCATGTGCCTATAAGACTAAGTTGCAGAAAGTATCTGCGTTTCGAGCTGGAAATTCTCATTATCAGTTCTCTGCATTGCCCTTTGGCTTATCTACTGCCCAGAGTATTCACAAAAGTTCTGGCTCCAGTGATAGCTTACTTCAGGCTAAAAGGAATTCAAATCTATCCTTACTTGGACGACTGCCTGATTCTGGCTCAAGAAAAGGAAGACCTTCTACAGCATTTGGAATATGTCATAGCAGTGCTAAGATGCCTAGGGTATTCTGTGAGCGAAATAAAGTCCAGTCTAGTACCCTCTCAAGACATGTGCTTTCTGGGTGTGAGACTGAAAACAGCAGCCCAGTTGGCCTTTTAACCCCGGACAAACAAAAGAATCTTTCCAGTTACTTCCATCAATTATCTCTTCAGTCCGGGCTGACTGCAAGGACAGTCCTTCAAGCCTTAGGGTTCATGGCATCTTGTATTCTGGTGCTTCCCAATGCCAAACTGCATATGAGGAAGCTACAATGGTATCTCAAAAATCTATGGACACAGCACTGCCAGGATTTGGACACTGTCATTCAAATAATACCTTGCATTCAAAAGGAATTTTTGTGGTGGGCTCAGGAATGTCACCTAAACAAGGGACTCTCTGTGACCCGGCCAGAGGCAAGTCAGATTCTAACGACAGATGCCTCAGACATTGCTTGGGGAGCTCATCTAGATGGAAAGTGGATACAAGACAAGTGGCCTGCCAGACTACAGCATCTACATATCAACATGAAAGAGATGTTAGCAGTCCAGTTTGCATTAATGGCTTTCAAGGAGTTCTTCCAGGGCAGGTGTTGATTCTAACAGACAACACAACTGTCATGTGGTACATCAACAAACAAGGGGGAACGCATTCTTACCCATTGTGCAGGCAAGCAATGATTTTATGGGAGACTGCGCTCAGCTTGCAACTAACTCTTCAGGCAAGGTTTCTGCCGGGAGCACAGAACTCCTTAGCAGATGTGTTAAGCAGACAAATCATGGATCCCCACGAGTGGAAACTGGATCTTCATGTATTTCAAAAATTGACAGTGTCATGGGGAACTCCAGACATAGATCTGTTCGCTTCTCCACTAAACCACCAGCTGCCAAAGTTTTGCACGAAGGGATTTCATCACACAGCTTGGAAAGTGGATGCTCTTTCTTTCAGTTGGAAAAATCTTCAGGTGTATGCTTTCCCACCTCTGCCTCTTCTCCCAAAGGTGCTTCTAAAGGTCAGACAAGACAAGCCAAGGATGATTTTAATAGCTCCAGATTGGCCTCGGCAGCACTGGTACCCATTACTGAGGAGTCTGGTAAGGAAGCCTCCATGGCCTTTACCCTTGATTCCACACCTATTGTCTCAGAGGGACGGTCATCTGCTCAATGTCAAGCTTCATACTCTTCATCTTACAGCCTGGCATATTCTGTTTTGAAAGACAGCAGGTCTCAACTTCCTCAACAGGTTTTAAATGTGATTATGGAAGCCAGAAGACCTAGTACAAGGAAAGTGTATGCAGAAAAATGGAAGAGATTTTTATTTTGGACTGCAGCACAGAATTTGGAGATTTCGGAGCCTAATTTGAGTGTGGCTCTTCAATATCTTACTGAGTTATTGGACAAAGGTTTGTCTTTCTCTTCCATTAAGATTCATGCTGCAGCAATTTCAGCTCACTATGATTGTGACCCACCATTGTTTTCACATCCTTTATTCAAGCAATTTCTTAGGGGGCAAAGAATATAAGACCCCACGTAGAGCTCCTACTCCTGCTTGGGATCTCAATTTTGTGTTGGAGAAACTTACTCTACAACCTTTTGAGCCTGCAGCTACTGCTGACCTGAAATACTTGTCATGGAAGACTGCTTTTTTGTTGGCCATTACTTCTGCAAGAAGGGTTTCTGAGTTACAGGCCCTTATGGCGGTTGAGCCTTTTTGATTTTCATAAGGATAGGGTATCATTACGTACTAATCCTTCCTTTATGCCTAAGGTGGTTTCTAGTGTGGCTTTAAACCAAACTATTCATTTGCCTACTTTCTATGCAGATCCCCAAAATAAAGGGGAAAAGATTTTGCACACTTTAGATGTACACAGGCAATTGCGTTATTATTTAAGCAGGACTAAGGATTTTAGAAAGTCTCAGCAGTTGTTTGTTTCTTTTGCTTTGAGTTCTTGCAGGGCAAGCCTGTGTCAAAACAAACTATTTCTAGGTGGATTGGGTTTTGCATTGCATTTTGTTATTCCCATCATGGCAAAGAGATTCCAGCTGGGATTAGGCCTCATTCCACTAGGGCTACTGCCACTTCAACAGCATTTCTAAGGGGTGGCAACTAAGGATATTTTGGAGGCAGCTACTTGGAGTTCAGTGCATACTTTCTCTAAGCATTACCACCTTCCTCTCTACTCTAAGTCTAGGGCTGGTTTTGCCACAGCTATTTTGCAAGGCATGTTATCAGCTCCTGCTTCCTTATGATTTGCCAGCCTCCCTTACCTCTGCTTTGGGATTCTACCCAATAGTTAGGACTGCAGCAATGTGGAATGAAGAACATAGTACAGTTTTGTACCTACCATAAATGTAGATGTTCGAGGATCCACATTGCTGCAGTCCAATTTACCCTCCCTCCTTCCCTCTGTGTTTAGGGGTGGTTGTGTAGGTGAGATTATATTCTGGTACCTTTGTATATATTGTATATGTTTTTGGTGCAGGTATGTTTGGTGTGTTTTGGTTTTGGCCTTGTCTTTTTGGGTCTTCTGACATCTGGGGCAAGAAAAGACTGAGGATATGACGTCGGTCATGCGCATTAGTACCCTGACGTACTGACGTCAGTCTAATGCGCCGTGACCGACGTCAGCCATATACTTTGGTATTCGGGCCGACTGGACAGCGGACTACCCAATAGTTAGGACTGCAGCAATGTGGATCCTCGAACATCTACATTTATGGTAGGTACAAAACTGTACTTTTTCTCCAATAAGTTCCAGCCCCCTCTTGCCTATTGTCTGCATCCCTAACTGCAGTCATCCCCATCGGTAGAATCTCTTTCCTCCATTCCTGTGCTGGTTTAGTTCTTAAAATACTCACTGTTACTTTATAAATATAATATTCTGTATGATTATTGTCATTCTCTGCATCCAGTCTTCATCCAAAGTCTCACTCGCTTGTTATTTCTTGAGCTTCCTCCCTGTATCATCATCATTCCCCTTTCCACTTTGAATTATAGTTTTCAGCTTGTGCTATGTATAAGAGCCGTAACTGTGTTGCTATAAAATACCCCCACCCCCCAAATTGGGAAATCCTAGTCCGCCTTGTTCTATTGCAAGAATCAGCTTATCCCACTTGACCCTTGTTGACTTCCCCTCCCAGATAAAGTCCTTCACCTCTTTAAGTGCTATCCAGAACTTCTCCTCTGGTTGATAAAAATGTCTGACCTGTGCTTAAGACTAAAGGGACTGAAAATATTTTAACTGCTTGAATCTTGTTATTTATATTCATATAACAAAGCTTCCAGTTTCTCAATTTTTGTATTATCTTCTGTTTAGTCTTACCACGTATCTATAGCTGCCACAACAGTCATTTTGAATCCACAATCCTAAATACTTCATTTTATCATGTCCCCATAAATATGGATTTTGTTGGACCAATTCATGTGTGGGTATATAATCCACCACTACTGCTTTTATTTTAGCTTCATTAATTTTGTATCCTGAGAAGATTTGAAACTGTCTTAAAATGTTCCACAGTACTGTAATGCCCCTTTATGGTTTTGTCATGTATAAAGTAATGTCATCTGCAAATAGAGCCAGCTTTACTTGACTACCGTACCAATTATACCCATGAATTTCTACATCCCTTAATTTCTTTGCCAGTGGTTCTAAATATAATGCAAACAACAAAGGGGAAAACAGGCACCCCTGCCTGGTTCCTCTACTCAAGCAGAAGTGATCAGAGACGACCCCACCCACTTTAATTTTTACCTCCCATCCTTCACATGTACCCCTAATCAACCTTATAATTGTATTAGGGAAAGCAACTGCTCCCATTGCCCTGCTTATGAAGTCCCAATCTACTGTGTCAAATGCTTTGTCTGCATCATCAAGACTCCCCAGCAACAGTGGAATTTTCTTGTTTTCTGCTTCTCTCTGGATCATCAATGCTCTGTTAATGCTGTCAAATATTTGCCTAACCTTCACAAAACCACACTGATCCATATCTAGCAATTTTATCACTTTTGCCATTCTTTTAGCCATTATAGACATAAAAACTTTTAAAATCATGGTTTAGTATTAAAATGGGCATGTAGGAAGCTGGATCCGATGGATATTTACGCTCTTCAGGTATTGTAGCTACCACCATTATCTTCCAGGATGCTGGTACTTGTCCTCCCCCTCTTAAAATACTGTTAAACAGAACCTTCTAGATCTTTCAGTTTTTTCCCTCCTAGCTTTCAAACTTCCACAGGAATATACCATCTGTTCCTGGGGCTTTCGTGTACTTGGTGTTTCATTTCTGAGAGAGATCACCTCATGATTCCGCCCAGGGCCATGGTAGCTTGGGATACTGTCCCAACAGTTTGATTGGATGTTCTGATGAAATGTGATACAAAAGTTGACCATTTTATGATTATCCATTTCATCCAGGTCCATCCAGTCTGACATCTTGCCCTCTTTCTGTCATGTCTGAGTATTCCATCTTTTACTATTAGTTTCCTGTAATGTGTAACGCATATATTTATTATACAACAAACATCTGAATTCAAGGTGTGCAAGAGATGATGGGAAAGTTTGCAGGAGCTTGGGGCACTAGAGCTCTAGTGAATGACGATATTGGATCCAAGGAACAGCTCTGTACTCAACAGTCATCTGTGATGGGCTTTGATGAAATGGATCTGTTATGGTAAAGTGCATAACTTTCACTTCATGGACAGCTTTAATAGGACAGATTTTTTCAAATTTTTATTCGACTTGCTGATGTCTGAGAGTCTTCTGATTGGATATATATACTTTAAGGAGTTCTTTGTTTTTTTGTAGAGCGTATGTTGGTTGACCACCAGGGTTTTATTTTTTTATTTCTTGTTGTATCTAGATTTGGTCGGTGCTGATAGTTCTGTTATCTAACTGGGCATGAAACTCTTTTGTAAAGCTACTGACTATGGCAGTGTTTGGGATGATGCTGCTTTGAGTTGAAATTTGTCTTAGAATTTGATGATATTTGTATGTCTGAAATCCTTGAATAGAGTGAGATTAGAGATTCTGAAGATAAAAGCCACTGGTTTATGATTCAGTTTAACTGGGGAAGAAGCTACTAGGGGAATAGTACATGAAGAAGCTATGTTTATAAAGACTAGATCAAAAATATGATGTCCTCTTGTGAGCTTGTTAATCATCTGGATGTTATGTGATCCTATCTCGCCTACATTCTGACTGATGGGTTCGGAGCCGATCCCTCGGCTCCGACTCGGCACGCTTATGCCAAAGAGCGAAGTCTCTTATTGGCTGAGCTTACTATATCCCAGGATGCACCACTACCAGTCCCCCAGATCTCGTTTGCCGCTAACAAGTGAAGACGTGGTCTCGAGCTGGCTGAGCTAAGTAGTGATTATTTTCACTAACTTCCTGTCAGGAATTTCTTTATACTTCAACTAAAAGCTGTTTTAACAGCTATCTTGTGTTTTGAGTGTTGGAGAAATTTACTTGGTAAATTCTTGTGTTGTGAGTGTTGTTTGACTAGAAGTACCTCTTGTGTGGAAAGGCCTTTCCCGGTCTTTTTGGTTGTTAGGTGACTTCTGTTCTATTTAGGGATCTCGGATCCTTTATGCTGGTGATAGTTTCTCTTTCTTTAAAAAGGACAAAGCAGAGAAAATTTCTTTTTCTGTCTTAGTTACAGTGTTTGTACTGTGTTTGGCTAGTTCACTGAATAATTTACCGGAATGTCTCAGGTTCCTAGGCCTTCAGGCTTTAAAAAGTGCACCAAGTGCAACTTTAAAATGTCTATAACAGATGTCCACTCTCTCTGTGTTTATTGTTTGGGTGCAAAACATTTGCAGGAGTCCTGCAGCGTGTCACGCTTTTTCCTCGAGGGTCCTCCAAGAGAGGAAAAATAAGCTTATATTAAAAGGCCTTATAAAACCCTCCTTTGAAGAAGCTTTAGCATCCTCTCCTTCTCCTGCTAAAAGAAAGGCGTTGGCTCCGACCAGTCCGTCGGATCCGACCGCCAAAAGACATAGGCAGGCTTCTCCTTGCTCCAAGGACTTGGAGCCGAGGCGGAACGTCTGCCTCGATGCCACCAGTCTCGACTCCTCTGGCTTCGAGCCGATGGCTGGGGCATCGAGGCGGGTCACCGTCGGCTCCACTGGTCTCGGAGCCGATGAAGGTTGTCCGCTCAGACACTTCCTCCTCGGCGCCTAAGTCCTCCTCGGCACCGATGGAAGCTAGTTTGGTATTCCTTCGGCGCCGATAGTCATCGAGTCGCCTCGAGCCGGTCCCCTAGCCCCTTGGGGCCGTTGGAGAGGCCATCTCAAACCCGTTCGTATCCTCTAGGTCATCGAGGATGTCAGATTTGGACATAGACAGGGTGCTCCAAAGAGTGTTCCAGTCCCCAGTCTTTCAAAATTTGTTTCGCTCCGACCCAGTTGGCTTGAGCCGACAGCCCATGTCATTGCCATTCCTCCTCCGACCGCCCGGCTCCGTCGGAGCAGGTGCTGTTGGAGCCGGTGGAGGTCTTAGGGTCGGCTCCGACCCTTACTCCAACCCGGCCTTCGGGTCCGAGTTTGGCACACGGACTTCTTCGGCTGGACCCGGGGGTGACGTTTCGGGACCTATGTTGTCGGTTCCGAGCCTCCCTCTCGGTGCTTGCTGCGGGACTTCCGTCTGCTATCATGGCTCGGGGACCGGACACTCCCAGGATTCTGGGGTCCGGCTTTCAGAGCTATGAGGAGTGCCTTGGCCAAGTCTTCTTCGGCCATCTCTCCGGCTTTACCGGCACCTTCCCTGGGCGTGGAGACTGGGTCTTTGGCAGTTCCCTGTCCTTAGGCAGCGGAGCCCGGGGCCTGAGGTTACCCCTCTGGGGGTTCCCTCCTCCTGAGGGTTCTTCGGAGTTGTCTTCAGAGGAGCCCCAAGGAAGAGATCGTGCAAGAGGAAGCACGTGGACTCCCGAGTCTCTTACATCGGACGCTGATCTTGATGATGCGGAGGGGTCCCCAAAGTCGTCCTCGGATGATGTCTCATTTGCAGACATTTTAGAGATCCTCAAACAACGAGGCGGCTGGATGTCCAAACCCTCTGCTGATGAGTCAGTGCTTCTCAAGGCCTTTGGGGCTCAGCCCTCCGCCTCCTGGGTGTCTCCGCCCTTCGACGAGCTCCTGGATTTGGTTTGTCGGAGGGCGTGGGAACATCCAGATACCGTGGAACCAGTGCCTTCGTCCTAACAAATTTTTGTCTGCCCCACCCGAGAAGGAGTTCCTGACTAAAGGCGTGGCTGTAGATGCCATGGTGGTGGCATCTGCTACACAACAGGACGTGGCAGAGGCTTCAACGTCCGTCCATCCTCCTAATAAGGAGTCTAGGAGCATGGACCGCACGGGAAGCGCACCCTGACTTCAGCGGCCTTTACTTTAAGGTCCCTGAATTATTTGGCACATTTTACCAGGCTACAGAGGGATCTGGTCAAGGAGCTGTCAGATTCCTCTCGGGTAACCTACCTGAGCAGCTAGCCCAGTCGGTTAGCTCTCAGTTGGCTATCCTTACTTCAATTTCTAACTCGTCCATGAGGCTCATTTCATATGCGGCCGAAGGGGCGGGTAGAGCGGCAGGCACAGGCGTGGCTCTCACGGAGACAAGCCTGGCTCCTTGTGTCATTTTATGGAGGCCTTCAAGTCTTCCTTCGCCACGCTCCCTTTGATGGGTCCTCTTTGTTTGGACCTAAGGTTAAAGACACTCTTACCCGCTGTGAGCAAGAGGGAAAAACTTTATCTGCCGTAGGTGCACGTTATTCCACTCCCTTTCGGCCTTATCCCAAGGCTAAAGGAGGAGGGAAGATGTGGTTCCGTAAATCACGTAAGTTTTTTCCTCAACAGCAGGAAGATTCCCCTTCCAGAGGCAGAGGACGGGGAAATTTTTCTGGGAGACGCCGTCCCAGAGGCGGCAGAGGGCCCCGCAATTCTGGAGACCGCGAGTCCTTTCGTGGCTCTTCAGCCTCCCACACTTCATGAGGGACTGCCCGGCTGTGCTGCTCCTGAGCCAGTCGGGTGCCGTTTTGCCAAGCACCTAAAAGCCTGGGAGTCTATCACTCAGGACAGATGGGTGCTTCGGATTATTGCCGGAGGTTACACCATTCCCTTCACACACTCACCCCCACCGTAGAAAATCCCGGACCCACCACCCAGTCAAAGGGAAATTGCAGCCGCAGAAGCGTTAAAGCTGCTAGAAAAAGGAGTCATCCAACCGGTCCCCACAGACCAGATCGGATCCGGAAATTACTCAAGGTTCTTTTTAGTGCCAAAAAAGACAGGGGACCTGAGACCAATATTGGATCTCAGCAGACTAAACCAATCCGTCACGAAATCCAAATTCCGAATGGTCACGTTACAATCCATTCTTCCATTGTTGGAGAAGGATGTTTGGATGTGCTCCATAGATCTCAAGGACGCCTATTATCACATACCGATACATCGGGCGTCCAGGAAGTATCTGCGCTTCAGCCTGGGAGACAGTCATTTCCAATTTTGTGCTCTGCCCTTTGGTCTCACCACAGCCCCCAGGATGTTCACCAAGTGTTTGGCAGTAGTGACTGCTCACCTGAGGAGTCTCGGATTCCAAGTGTTTCCCTATCTGGACGACTGGCTCCTGACTGCCACCACCAGGCATCTACTACTAGAGAACCTACAAGCCACCATCTCCCTGGGTGCTTCCCTGGGAATTACATTCAACTGGTCAAAGTCTGTCTTGCTGCCTTCTCAGCGCATAAGGTTCATAGGAACAGAGATAGACTCAAAATTGATGCGCGTCTTTCTTCCTACCGAAAGGATTCTAACTTTACAAGGTCAAGTTCAAGCCCTGCTTTCAAGATCCAAAGCCCCAGCCAGGATGGTCCTGCAACTTTTAGGTTCAATGTCTGCCACGGTTCTCCTAGTTTCACTGGCAAGATTGCACATGAGGATTCTTCAGTGGCTATTATCGACTCAATGGTCCTTTCAGAATCTCCCCCTCAATCACCCCATTATGATTACAGAAACGTGCAAACGGGACCTCCGCTGGTGGCTTCACCCGCCCAATCTGAATCAGGGAAGACCTTTTGTTATCCCCCCTCCGGTGGCCACCCTGACGACGGATGCCTCCCAGACAGGGTGGGGGGGGCATTGTCTGGCAGGTTAGTTCAGGGTTCCTGGCTTCCAGACGAAACCTTTCTCCACATCAATGTGTTGGAGATGAGGGCTGTACTTCTGTCCCTACAGGCTCTCCACAAGTTTCTCCCTCAAGGCATTATCGCTATCCACACAGACAACATGTCGGTGGTCTGGTATCTAAACAAACAAGGAGGGACCAGATCTTACCCCCTTTGCAGAGAGGCCATGAGGGTGTGGGAATGGGCTGTAGCTACCAACCGCTTCTTGGTAGCGACCCACATTCCAGGGAAATCCAGTATATTGGCAGACAGATTAAGCAGGACAATTCTCTCTCCTCACGAGTGGTCCCTGAACGAAACACTAGCAGCTCAGGTTTTCAGAAGATGGGGGCCCGTGCTGCGACCTGTTTGCAACACCACAAAACACAAAGTGCAAAAGGTTCTTCTCCTTGACTCCACATCAGGGGGAGGCAGCTATGGATGCTCTAGCACAACCTTGGCCAACAGGGCTACTTTATGCTTTTCCTCCGGTTCCACTTCTCCCCAAAGTCATTCAGAAAGCTTCTCAATTGGGGTCCACAATGATACTAATTGCTCCGTACTGGCCTCGTCAGGTATGGTTTCCTACCTGAAGAAACATGCGTGGACGCCTTGGTTCTGGATCTAACCCGGATCTGCTAATTCATCAGTCGGGACGACAACACCAGTCCCTTCACGTTGAAGTTGACAGCTTGGCTCCTCCACTTCCGACTTTAGTCAGAAATCACACCTTAGACCCGAAGTTATTCACATTTTATCTTCGCCCACAAACCCACCACTAAGAAATTGTACCTCAGTAAGTGGAAGAGGTTTGCTATCTGGGCTCAACTCAGGGCTTAGACCCTATCACTGCCCCGATTCCAGAAGTTTTGAAATTTTAACATCCTTGTTTAATCAAGGATCTTCAGTCTCTACTATTAAAGTCCAACTTGCAGCTATCTCTAAATTTCACTTAATTCATGGATCCACCGTTGATGAGCAGCAGATTATGCAAAACTTTCATTAAAGGTGCGAGGCTGTTAAGACCCCAGTTTTTCATCCTGCCTCCGTGGGATCTTGATTTGGTGCTTCGTGCCTTAACATCTTCCCCTTTCGAACCGGCTGCTACATGTGAGTTAAAATATCTGTCTTGGGAAACTGCCTTCTTAGTTGCAATTACCTCTGCAAGAAGGGTTTCAGAGCTTCAAGCCCTATCTATCAAACCACCGTACTTGGTTTTTCACAAGGATAGAGTGTCACTTAGGCCTAACCCATCTTTTGTCCCAAAGGTTTGTTCTAATCTCTGTCTCCAACAATCTCTAGAGCTACCAGTTTTCTTTCCAAAATTCTCCAACGAAGCAGAGTACACTCTCCATAAATTGGATGTTCACAGGCAATTGCGCTTCTATCTAGACGGGACTCAGCAAATTCGTAAATCAGACCAGTTGTTTGTGTCCTTTTCAGACAATAAATTGGGTAAAACCATCACAAAATCTACTATCTCCAAATGGATTAGAGATTGTATAACTCAGGCTTATTCCTCTTCAAATAAGCAACTTCCAACATCTATCAAAGCTCACTCTACCAGAGCTATGGCTACTTCTATCGCCTTTCATTCCAAGCTCGCTGTTTCTGAGATTTGTGCTGCGGCTACTTGGTCCAACCCGCACACTTTCATTTCCCACTATAAATTGGATGTGGCATCTAAAGGGCGAGCATCATTTGGTTCCACGGTACTCAGGAGTGTTTTCCAGTGAGCCACCCAGGATTCAGGTGCTAGGGACGCTGTCCCATCAGTCAGAATGTAGGCGAGATAGGATCACATAACATCTTTTAGTTATGTACTCACCATAACTTCAGATGTTTGGGATCCATCTCGCCTACATTCCTAATACCCACCCTCCTTCCCCCGGCCTTGGAGATCAGAAGAGATTGAACGGTTTTGAGTTCTACTGTTTTATCTTGTTTTCATCTGACGATGTTATATAAGCAGTGCGTGCATGTGTGCATGTATGCGGACAAACTAGATCTGGGGGACTGGTAGTGGTGCATCCTGGGATATAGTAAGCTCAGCCAAAAAGAGACTTCGCTCTTTGGCATAAGCGTGCCGAGTCAGAGCCGAGGGATCGGCTCCGAACCCATCAGTCAGAATGTAGGCGAGATGGATCCCAAACATCTGAAGTTATGGTGAGTACATAACTAAAAGTTCAGGGAACTAGTTCTTTAAATCCTAGACCTTTGGGGAATATTCTGCATTAAAGGTATAGGTACTTCACTTAATTGAAGGGCATTTAAAGTCTCCCAAAATAACGAAGTTGTTGTTTGTAGACAGTGCAGCAAGTACATTTAGGAACTTTATAAGATTTTCAGGGTACACAGAGGGATGTCTTCTAACAGGCTGTAAACTGATAGTTGGTCAGGGTCAGTGTAACTTGGAGCTCAATAAATTCTGTATGTGTATCTGTTTTCAGGGTACACAGAGGGGTGTCTTCTAACAGGCTGTAAACTGATAGTTGGTCAGGGTCAGTGTGACTTGGAGCTCAATAAATTCTGTATGTGTATCCGTGGGAATTTGTGTAAGGCTGATACATTCCCTATGAAATAAGGAGATGACACCACAATTGCCATCAGGTCTGAAGGCATGATAGGTGCAAAGCCCATGTATGGAGGGAGTGCTTTCTGAAAATGTAAGCCATGATATGAAGTTGTTCAATTTTGCCGTTCATTTTTGACTGATGGGTTCTGAGCCGATCCATCAGCTCCAGTACGGCCACATGCAAAGCAAGACATCTTCCAGTAGCTGGAGGCCAAGCCCCTATCCCATGATGCACTGTGAATTACCTTGGATCTAGTTTGTCGCGGCATCTGATCGGAGGTTCCAGTGCAAGCTCGGACCAGCACAATTTAAAAACTTTTTCTATTTAGCAGTTTGTTACTCTCTAAAATTTTGGCCTCGTGTGTGTTGGCCTAGTTATCTGTTAGTGTGTGTCTTTAAATAGCTTTCTAGTAGTTATAAACAGTTTTTTCTAGTTGTATAGAGTTTTTGGATACTTGATGTTCTGTGTGTTTCACTGTTGCAGTCATTACATTTGGGTAATCTGCTGGCAGGTTGCCCTCAGTCGGCCTGAATAACAAAGTCTTGGGTCCTGCGTCGGTTGCTGTCTCCTCTTCCATGACATCAGGTCATCAGGGGTATAAAACATGCAGCCAACGCCATTTTATTCAGTCTTTCTTGCTGCGCGGTGCCCAAAGCAGAAGCAGTTCGCAAGTGCTGGTCGGCCGACTCCTGAAATTTTCGCATTCGAGTTTCAGAACCAAAGTCTTCAAACTAAAGCTAAGTACCCCATTGGGGAAACTTTGTCTTGCTCCTTACCGATGTCAGTAAAAGTTAATAATTGCATTTCTTGTGGGAAGCAAATACCTCATAAGGATTTTCATTTGTACTGTATTCTTTGCCTAGGCCCTGATCACAACATGCTTTGCTGTCGGTTTTGTGCTAGATTTAACCAACGCACTATTAAGCGTCAGTATATTTTTGCTTCTAAATATTTTGGTTCAAGATTCAGTTATCCTGAAATGTCGTCGGTCAGCAATCCGACTACCGGAGTTCACAAAAAACGCAAAGAAAAAGAGACAGACCGTCGAGGTCCAAAACCGACGGCTAAGCCAGTCACCAGTTTGCCGGTACTCAGTGAGGTGCTTTCGCAGCCCCTGATACCCGCTACTTTTGAGTTGCAGGGTTCTACCGAGACCCATTCAGAGTCCGGTATGCCACGAGATTCTCAGAGTATTGAACCCGCGGATGTCTCTCCCTTGGATGGGTCCAGAGCTGCTGAGCAGGCATCGGCTTCTGAGGGTGTTTTCAGGCCTCAACATTTTTATATTAAACAGATGCCAGCCTCAAAAACAAGGTCAAAAGCATGTTCTATGTGTAAAAACTGATGCATGAGCCACGTGCTCAGGCCCCTATGCCTAAAAAACAGATGATCAAAATGGCTGAGTATTTAATTACCTTGATCAGGGGTTCCCAATCCCCCCACCCCCCTAAGAGGCATAGGCAAGGCACTGATTATGAATCTTCAGATCAGGTTTCCATTTCTTCTGATCGGGAATTTTCTATTCCACCCTGTGAGGATTCTGATGCAGAGGAATCCATCCCATCTGCATCTCCTCCTGAGGATTACTCTTTTGGAGAGACTTTGCATACTTTAAGGGAACATTTTCACTGGGAGAGTCAGGACTTCTCTGGATCAAAGAAAAGGCTTAGGGATTTCCTTCTTCCTCAGCATAGGCCTTTGGCAGTACCTCCTGTATTAGACATTGTTGATGTGTTTTCTGACTCAAGCATGGCTCCTGATTCCCTGCCTCTCCGGCTCCTAGTAAGCCAGACAGATCTTACAGGGTTCCTGACTCCCACAAATTTCTATTCAAAAATCCTGCTGCTGATCCTGAGACTATTTCTCAAGGTCCCAAGGGTGTAAAGGCTTCTACAGCCAAAAATCCTACCCCCTTTGATAGAAATTCCAGGGCGCTGGATAGATGGAGAAAGAAGGTTTATACGTCTGCAACCTTGGCAATCAGGGCCTTAAACTTCCAGTTTCATATGCTTAATTATGTTATGTTGGTTTCTGATTGTGTGGAAAATGAGTTACAGGAATTATTGCTTTCAGCAGAACAGGTTGGAAAGCATACTTTGCAATGTGGTTTTCTTTCCTTGGAGGCCTCTTGTAGGGACGCCATTACTGGATCTGTGATTAGAAGGCGTGCCTGGCTCAAGGAGCAAAATCTGCCTAATCATGTTAAAGCTAAATTGTTGGATGCCCCTTTGCAGCATGATACTCTGGTAATAAGGCAGAAGAGGTTTTAAAGAAAATGGAAGACTAAGCTAAATCTATGCAAACTGTAAAAGATTTCTTGCAAGTGCAGCCACCCAGGTTCAGTAGACACTGGCCTACTAAAAACTGGTCCTTTCCTGTGTCCAACAGAGCCACTCAAGGCAAATCCAGATGCTCAAAAGGCTCCATATACCAATCACAGGGTTCTTACAGGTCAAAGCAATGGGGTGCCGCCTCCTCCTCCAAAACTGGAAGAAACAAAGCACAACCCTACAGTAAGCAGTCTCAATGACTTTCCTCTACCATCACCAAGCACTTACCTTTTGGCAGCCTCCTTGGGGGGGAAAACTAGCACTTCATGCTCAAAAGTGGCAGTTAATTACCCAGGACAAGTAGGTATTAAACATAGTATCCCAAGGGTACAGATTTAATTTCCATACTTTGCCAATTCCAAACAGACGGCCAGATCTGCCACAAAACCAGTGGGCAGAGACCCAGAAACAAGTCATGTCCCTCATGGATATGGGGGCTATTCAACCAGTACCATAAGAGGAAAAAGGACAAGGTTTTTATTCAAGACTTTTCCTTGTACCCAGAAAAGACAATTCATGGCGTCCAATACTGGACTTATCAATTATGAACACGTTCCTGGACATTCCAAAATTCAAAATGCTGACTTTACAACAGCTACTGCCTATGCTAGGCAGGAATGCTTGGTTAGTAACTCTAGGATCCACAAATCTTCAGCATGTTAACACAAAAATGGGGGGAGCCCTGACAAAGATCTATTTGCCTCTCCCCAAAATTATCAGTTGAACAAATTCTGCACAAGAACTTATCACAAAAAAACATGGAAAGTGAATGCCCTATCCTTCAGCTGGAAAAACCTATCGGTCTATGTCTTTCCCCCTCTGCCTCTACTCTCCAAGGTCTTACTAAAAGTCGGACAGAAAAAAACTAAAATGATCCTAGTTGCTGTGGACTGGCCTCACCAGCACTGGTACCCACTTCTAAGGAATATGTCTCAACTTCCTCCATGGTACTTGCCTCAAATACCTCATCTACTGTCTCAGCAGAACAATCAAATTCTGCACACTCAGCTCCAAACTCTGAATCTTGCAGCATGGCTGATCAATTAATTATTCAAACAACACCTCTCAGTAAATCTATGATGGATGTCATTTTGGAAGCCAGAAGGCCTAGTACTAGAAAATCTTATGCTGATAAATGGAAGAGATTCTGTGCTTGGAAACAAGCACAAGGAACAGACACAGCAAAGCCCAATGTTCCTCAGATTTTACAATATTTGACTGAGATGCTTGACAAGGGCCTATCTTTTTCTTCAATAAAAATCCATGCCTCTGCCATCTCTGCTCATTACAGCACAGAGCCCTCCCCTCTTTTCTCATCCTCTGCTTAAACGTTATCTTAGAGGGGCCAAAAATTTAAGGCCTCCCAGAAGATCACCAACTCCTGCATGGGACCTCAATTTTGTGCTGGAAAAACTCACCCTGCCTCCTTTTGAACCAGCAGCTACTGCGGATATAAAATTTCTATCTTGGAAAACGGCTTTTCTCTTGGCAGTCACTTCAGCAAGAAGGGTTTAGAACTGCAGGCTCTCATGGCAGTGGAGCCTTTTATTATATTTTACCCGGACAGGGTGTCCCCTCAGGACCAATCCTTCTTTTATGCCTACGGTGGTATCCAGTGTGGCTCTTAACCAGACCATTCACCTGCCAACATTTTACCTAAATCCACAGAACAAGGGGGAGCTGATTCTGCATTCATTGGACGTACACAAACAACTAAGATTCTACTTAAACAGGACCAAATCTCTAAGAAAGTCTGAGCAACTACTGGTAGCATTTGTTGCAGGGTCAGTGGGAGAAGGCTATATCAAAGCAGACTATTTCTAAGTGGATGAAGGTAAAGTTTATGTTGCTGAAAGTACATTTATAGATATATTTTTGTTTATTTATGTATATATTTTTGCTCCCCATTTGGGGGGCACCTGACATCTGGGGAAAGAAAAACTGAATAAAATGGCATCAGCTGCATGTTTTATACCCCTGATGACCTGACGTCATGGAAGAGGAGACAGCAACTGACACAGGACCCAAGACTTTGTTATTCAGGCCGACTGAGGGCAACCTGCCAGCAGATTGCCCAAATGTAATGACTGCAACAGTGAATACACTTGAACATCTACATTTATGGTAAGTGTTCACAACTGTACTTTTTCAGACTTGTTTGTGTGTGTGTGTGTGTGTGTGTGTGTGTGTGTGTGTGTGTGTGTGTGTGTGTGTATATTTAGAGCCTAGGATCTTCATTAATATCTGGTTTGCGTGTTTTAAGTAGTTATTATGGCTGATGATAAGGACAAACATCCCAAGTCGGGTTTTAAAAAAGTCCGGACAGCAATCAGAAAATTTCAGTTACTGATGGACATGTTACCTGTGTGTATTGTTTAGGGGCTGTCCACTTGCAAGAATCTTGTGCTGTCTGCCATTCCTTTTTGTCAAGAGTTTTGTTAGAGAGGAAGAGGAAGTTAATGGACAAGAGGCTTGCTTAAACACCCCTTTCAAAAGGCTTTGAGTGACTAGGATGTGGCCAGCAAATCTTCTCTTAAGTCATCCGTTGAATCTAAGGACTCCAAGCATTCAAGAAAATCGAAAAAATCTGATGACTCTGCGACATCGGATCCACAGATTTCGGAGCCGACTATCTTTTCTTTTCAGAGCCGGCCCACAGCATTGGAGCCGGTATCCGAAGGGCCTCAGTCACCATTGCCCCAGTTGGCACCATTGGTGCATTCATCTAGGTCATCTGTCAGCCTTTCAGATTTGGATATGGATTGACTGGTACGAAAGCTGTTACAGGCACCAGGCCTTGCTAAATTGTTGGCTCTGACCCCAGCGGCTTTGGAGCCGAAGACCACTACTCCTGCTTTGGCTACTCCTCCAAGCCGTATCAGCCCTCCAGTGCCAAAAGAAGCAGACCTGTTGATCGTGGAGCCTTTGGAGCCGAGACCTGCTCCAGTGTCTTTGGCTTCATCCACTCTGACGTCCTCGGCACCGACCAGGGACTCTAAGAGCCGACACTCTCCAGTCTGATCCGGGAGGATAGTCGGACCGACTTGGTGCCGACTCTTCCTCTCGAGGCTTCAGCTCGGATGAGCTCGGCTCCTACCTCCGGCTTGGAGCCTACTGCCTCTGTGTGGGAGGGTTTAACGATTCCCTGGGATCTGTCGATTCCTTCCCATCGGAGCCGCGGTGCCTTCGAAGCCATGAGGAGAGCCTTGTATCTCAAGACGGCCTCGACTTCAGGCCTTGCTTCCTCATCCCCTAAAGTGCCTGTGTCCACTTCTGCTTCCATCACCCAGGCTAAGTGTAGAGCCCCAGGTAGCCCCACAGAGTACCCCCTGCTCTTCCGAGACCTCCCCAGAAGCTCCCACTGAGGAGGTTCCCAGGAAGAGATTGTGCAAGAGGAGACACTTGGATTCCCCACAGGAGTCTTTAACATCTGGCACTGACTTAGATGAGTCAGAAGGGTACCCATGGTCCCCCTGTGAGGATATCTCCTTTGCTGAGATACTTGAGATCCTTAGGCAGAGGGGTGATTGGCAGTCCAAATGCTCTACTGAGGATGAGTCAGTTCTCTTGAAGGCTTTTGGGTCTCACTCCCTCCACCTCTTGGGTGTCTCCGCCCTTCGATGAGCTCATGCAATTGGTTTCTCGAAGGGAGTGGGAGTCACCGGAGTCCATGGAGCCTGCCCCTAGAAGGCCTAACAAGTTTATATCAGCCTCACCAGACAAAGCATTCTTAACCAAAGGAGTCCTCATTGATGCCATGGTGGTGGCGGCAGGCTGCAAAAAGGAAATGTCCGAGACTTCCTAGTCTATCCATCCTCGTAATTTGTTCACTGAACTACTTAACCCATTTAACTAGGTAGGTTGCAAAGAGATCTCCTTAAGGAGTTGGGAGATGCTCTTCATGGTACAGTAGCTGCAGGTGCCTCTGATAAAGTTGCTGCCCAGCTTTCTACCCTAAATTCTATTGTCAACTCGTCCATGCGTCTCGTATCCTATGCAGCTGATGGAACAAGTAGGGCAGCGGGTACAGGAATCGCTTTTAGAAGACTTTCCTGGATGCGCTTATGTACCTTCGCGGAGCCCTTCAAGTCATCCTTCGTTAACACCACCTTTGATGGTTCATCCCTTTTTGGGCCTAAAGTGAAGGAAACCTTGACCAGGTGTGAGCAAGAGGGGAAAAGACTATGGCGTCGGAGTCCATTTTTCCACTCCTACCCGACCTTATCCCAAAGGTCAAAGTGGAGGGGAAATGTGGTTCCGGAAAGCCCAAGGAGCCTTTCAGGACACACGTGGTGAACCCCCCTCCAGGGGCAGAGGAGGGGGGTAATGGAAGACGCCGGCTTCGCAGCAGAGGGGGGGTCCGCAACATCAGGGTGACAGAGATCACTTCTCTAGGCAACCCTACCAGCGCTCCGGAAAGGAGACCCAACTGTCCTGTTCTGGAGGCAGTCGGGGTTCACTTATCTTTGTACACAGATGTCTGACAATAAGACAGCTGGGTACAAAGGATCATTTCCAGAGGGTACTTCATACCATTCACCACCCCCTATCTATAAGGAGAATCCCAGACATTACACCCAGTTACAGGGAACAAGCAACTATAGAGGTCCGAACGTTGCTACAAAAGAGTCATCCAGCCAGTCCCAGCAGACCAAACAGGATCCTGAACTTACTCAAGATTCTTTTTGGTTCCAAAGAAAACAGGGGACTGGAGACCCATTTTGGACCTCAGCAGACTCGGCCAATATGTAAAGAAAGAGAAGTTCCGGATGGTCACGCTTCAGTCTATACTTCCCTTCTTAGGGAAAAACAGTTGGATGTGCTCGATAGATCTCAAGGATGCGTACTACCACATAAAGATGGCCAGGCCATCCAGAGATCACCTGCATTTCCGGCTGGGGGCCAATCATTTTCAGTTTCGAGCCCTGCCCTTTGGTCTCACTACAGCCCTCAAAGTGTTCACCAAATGCATGGCAATGGTCAAGGCTCACCTGAGGCGTCTAGGATTCCAGGTGTTTCCGTACCTAGATGAGTGGCTCCTTATTGCCACCACCAGGCATCAACTTATTCAGGCAAGGGAGTACACTCTGTCACTCTGCAATCATCTAGGTATTACAATCAAATCAGAAAAGTCTGCCTTGTTGCCATCGCAGCATATCGTTTTTATCAGGGCAGAGCTAGACATCTCAACGGCTACCAATCGAGAGCATCTTTTTTTCTTCATCAGCTTGTCAGCATATTGGTATTGAAAGACAGAGCACCAGCTTCAGATGTTCTGAAAGTATTGGGTATGATGTTTGCAGCAATCCTAGCCGTACCATTAGTAAGAATGCATATGCGGATCCTTTAATGGCTGTTGTTCACTCAATGGGCTTACCAGGAAGTACCCATGGACCACACAATATTGATTACAAGCTCCTGCAAGAATGATCTCCAGTGGTGGTTGACGTCTCTTGATGTCACCATAGGATGCCCCTTTGATGTTCATCGTGTTTCACTGCTGCAGTCATTACACTTGGGTTATCCTGCTGGCAGGCTACCCGCAGTCAGCCCGAGTTCCAAAGTCTAGGTCCGGCGTCGGTTGCTGTCGCCTCTTCCCTGACGTCAGTGCGCCAGGGGTATAAAAGATGCAACCGACGCCATTTTCTTCAGTCTTTCTTGCCACGCGGTGCCCAAAGCAAAGGCAGTTCGCAAGTGCCGGTCGGCCAACTCCTGAGATTTTCGGAATAGAGTCTCAGAACCGAAGTCTTCAATAAAGCTAAGTACCCCGTTTGGGAAACTTTTTCTTGCTCCAGACCGATGTCAGTAAAAGTTAAACCACGATCTTACTAGTTGTCTGTTTTGTACTAGAATCAACAAATGCACTATTAAGCGTCGGTTTGATTTTGCTTTACATTACTTTGGCCGAAGGTTTGACTACATAATGCCGTTGGAACAACCGGAATTCATAAAAAACGCAAAGACAAGGAAAAGGACAGGCATCCGAGGTCCAAAACCGACAATTAAGCCTCTTCTAGGCCAGTCGCCGGTTCTCAGTGAGGCGCTTTCGCAGCCCTTGACACCCGCTACTTCAGAGGCACAGGCCGTATCAAACTCCCATGTGGAGACAACTTGGCCTCTGGATACTCAAGGTATTGGGCCTACAGAAACTATTCCCTCAGATGGGTCCGGAGCCGCAGAGCAGGCATTGGCTTCTGAGGGTGTTTTCAGACCTTCACAGCTTATTATTAAGTCTACTGCAGCAGCCAAGGCACAGTCAAAAACACCATTAAAGACAAGGAAACAAGTACAGCATTCTCCTGGGCAGTCATCCATGCCAAAGAAACAGATGCTTAAAATGGCCGAAGACTTAATTACTTTGATCAGGGGTTCCCATCCCCCTCCTGATAAAAGGCCTAGACAAGACACTGACTACGATTCCTCTGACCAGGTTTCTATTTCCTCTGATTCCTCTTCAGATCAGGGCTATTCTCTCCCTCCTTATGAGGACTCTGATGCTGAAGAATCTATATCTTCAGCCTCTCCACCTGAGGATTATTCTTTTGGGGAAGCTCTGCACACCATGAGGGAGCATTTCCACTGGGAGAGCCAGGATTATTCAGAATCCAAGAAAAGGCTCAGAGACTTTCTTTTACTGCCTCAGCACAGGCCCCTGGCTATCCCCCCTGAGCTTGATATTGTTGTTGATGTTTTTTCTGAATCCAGTCTTTCTCCTGATTCTTTACCCCCTGCACCAGTCAAGCCAGACAGGTATTACAGAGTCCATGACTCTCATAAATGTCTTTATAAAAACCCTGCTGCTGACCCAGAAACAATTTCTCAGGGTCCCAAAGAGGTTAAGGCTTCCACTGCCAAAAAACCTGTCCCCTCTGATATGGATTCTACAGCTCTGGATAGATGGGGGAAAAAGGTTTACACTTCTGCTACTTTAGCTGTAAGGGCTTTAAACTGCCAGTTTCACATGCTTAAATATCAACAGTACCCTCATGTCTTTGTTGAAACAGAAAATGCTTACAAACTCAGAAAGTCCTGACAATAAGGAAATGCAGGATTTATTTCATGCAGCTGAACAAGTGGGAAAGCATACTCTGCAATGTGGTTTTGATTCATTAGAGGCTTCTTGCAGAGCCGCAGTTACAGGCTCTGTCATTTGAAGAGATGCTTGGTTGAAAGAACAAAGTTTACCTGAACATGTTAAAGTAAAATTATTTGATGCTCCACTACAGCATGATACCTTGATGTTCATCGTGTTTCACTGTTGCAGTCATTACACTTGGGGTTATCCTGCTGGCAGGCAACCCGCAGTCGGCCCGAGTTCCAAAGTCTTGGTCCGGCGTCGGTTGCTGTCGCCTCTTCCCTGACGTCAGAGCGCCAGGGGTATAAATGTTGCAACCAACGCCATTTTCTTCAGTCTTTGTTACCGTGTGGTGCCCGAAGCAAAAGCAGTTCGCAAGTGCAGGTCGGCAGACTCCTGAGATTTTCAAAACTGAATTTCAGAACCGAAGTCTTCAATAAAGCTAAGTACCCCGTTGGGGAAACTTTTTCTTGCTCCAGACCGATGTCAGTAAAAGTTAATAATTGTATTTCTTGTGGGAAGCAAATACCTCATAAGGACTTTCACTCTTACTGCATTCCTTGCCTAGGCCCTGACCACGACGTTACTAGTTGTCGGTTTTGTGCTAGATTCAATAAACGCACTATTAAACGTCTGTTTGATTTTGCTTTACATTATTTTGGACGAAGATTTAATTATATAATGCCGTCGGAACAACCGACGACCGGAATATATAAAAAACGCAAAGACAAAGAAAAAGACCGGCATCCGAGGTCCAAAACCGACGATGAAGCCTCTTCTAGGCCAGTCGCCGGTTCTCAGTGAGGTGCTTTCACAGCCCCTGACACCCACTACCTCAGAGCCACAGACCCTAACCAACAGCCACGTGGAAACACCGAGGCCTGTGGAAACTCAAGGTATTGGGCCTACGGAAACTATAACCTCAGATGGGTCTGGAGCCGCTGAGTAGGCACCGGCTTCTGAGGATGTTTTCAGACCTTCACAGCTTACAATTAAGGCTACTACAGCAGCAAAGGCAAAGTCAAAAACTCCAGTAAAGACAAGGAAACAAGTGCAGCATTCTCCAGAACAGTCATCCATGCCAAAGAAACAGATCCTTAAAATGGCCGAAGACCTTCTTACTTAAATCATGGGCTTCCATCCCCCTCCTGACAAAAGGCCTAGGTAAGACACTGATTATGATTCCTCTGATCAGGTTTCCATTT
The DNA here is from genome assembly GCF_019279795.1 of Protopterus annectens. Classification (NCBI taxonomy): domain Eukaryota; kingdom Metazoa; phylum Chordata; order Ceratodontiformes; family Protopteridae; genus Protopterus; species Protopterus annectens. The sequence continues at coordinate 500,760,681 of NC_056732.1, forward strand.
CCTCTGATTCTTCTTCTGATCAGGGCTATTCCCTCCCTCCTTATGGAGGACTCTGATGCTGAAGAGTCCATTTCTTCAGCCTCACCGCCTGAGGATTATTCTTTTGGGGAAACCCCGCACACCATGAGGGAGCATTTCCACTGGGAGAGCCAGGATTACTCAGAATCCAAGAAAAGGCTCAGAGATTTCCTTTTATTGCCTCAGCACAGGCCCCTGGCTATCTCTCCTGTGCTTGACATTGTAGATGATGATTTTTCTGAATCCAGTCCATCTCCAGATTCTTTACCCCCTGCTCCAGTAAAGCCAGACAGGTACTACAGGGTCCCTGACTCTCATAAATTTCTTTATAAAGACCCCGCTGCAGACCCAGAAACAAACTTCTTGGGGTCCCAAAGGGGTTAAAGCTTCTACTGCCAAAAATCCTGTCCCCTCAGATAGGGATTCCAGAGCTCTGGACAGATGGGGAAAAAAAGTTTACACTTCTGCTACTTTAGCTGTAAGAGCTTTAAACTGTCAGTTTCACATACTTAAATATTAACAGTATCTCATGTCATTGTTAAAGCAGAAAATGGTTACAACTATAGAAAGTCCTGACAGTAAAGAAAAGCAGGATTTATTGCATGCAGTTGAACAAGTGGGAAAGCATACTCTGCAATGTGGTTTTGATTCATTAGAGGCTTCTTGTAGAGCCACAGTTACAGGCTCAGTAATTCAAAGACATGCTTGGTTGAAAGAACAAAATTTACCTGACCATGTTAAAGTAAAATTATTGGATGCTCCACTACAACATGATACTTTGTGTGGTGTTAAGGCAGAAGAGGTGTTAAAGAAAATGGAGGATAAAGCAAAGTCAATGCAAACGGTGAAAGATTTCTTACAGGTTCAACCACCTAGATTTAGCAGAAACTGGCCTTCAAAAAATTGGTCCTTTCCAGTGTCAGACAGGCCACAAAGAGGCAGATACAGACGCCCAAGAGGCAGATCTCAGCTCCAAGGCTCCTACAGACCTAAACAATGGGGGTGCCTCAGCCCCCAAAGGAGGAGAAGGCAAATCACAACCTTATAGGAAACAGTCACAATGACTTCCTTCTGCAAATGCCAAGCTCTTACCAGTTGACAGCACCCCCTAGGGGGGAAGCTAGCACTTTTCTCAAAAAAATTGGCACATGATCACCCAGGACCAGTGGGTGCTGAATATAGTTTCTCAGGGGTACAGGTTCCACTTCCACACGCTTCCAAAACCAAAAGGTATGCCAAACCTGCCACAAAAGCAATGGGCAGAGGCACAAAAACAGATTGCTGCTCTTATGGGTATGGGAGCTATTCAAAAAGTTCCACAAGAAGAACAGGGACAAGGATTTTACTCAAGACTTTTCTTAGTACCCAGAAAAGACAAAGCCTGGAGACTAATACTGGACCTGTCAATTCTGAATACTTTCCTGGATGTTCCAAAATTCAAAATGTTAACACCAGCAACTTCTGCCCATGCTGGGCAAGGAGGCTTGGCTAGTTACTTTGGATCTCAAGGAGGCATACCTGCACGTCCCAATCAGACAATCATGCAGAAGATACCTCAGATTTATAGCAGGCTCAATGCATTACCAATTCTCTGCACTGCCCTTTGGCTTATCTACTGCGCCCAGGGTCTTCACAAAATGCCTGGCACATGTAATTGCATTTTGCTGACAAAAAGGAATTCAAATTTATCCCTACTTGGACGACTGCCTTATTCAAGCAGAGAGCAAGGACATTCTTCTAAAGCACCTGGCATTTGTAAAAAGATTGCTAATTTGCCTAGGGAACACAGTAAACGAAAAGAAATCAAAACTAGTGCCCTCTCAAGCGAATAATATTCCTGGGTGCAAGCTTAAATACAACTGCCCAGATGGCTTATCTCACGCCAGACAAACAAAGACAACTGACTCATTACTTTCAAATGATGGCAACAAAGACCCAGCTCCCTGCAAGAAAAATTCTGCAGGCCCTGGGTTTCATGGCATCCTACTAATTCCATATGCAAAACTGCATATGAGGAAACTACAATGGTATCTAAAAAGTGTTTGGACTCAGCATTGTCACAGCCTAGAGACAATCATAACCTTGATTCCCTGCCTACAACAGGAGTTTCAGTGGTGGTCCCAGGCCTGTCACCACAACAAGGGACAGCCTTTCACCTTACCCACAGCCAGGCAGACAATAACAACGGAGGCATCAGATTTTGCCTGGGGAGCACATATGGCAGGAAAATGTATTCAGGGCATGTGGCCCAAGGAATGTCCTGACAGCCTTCAAGGACCTAATACATCCAGGACAACTACTAATAAAGATGGGCAATACCACAGTTATGTGGTACATAAACAAGCATGGGGGCACACATTCCTACCCCCTATGCAGACAGATTCCCTGCCTACAACAGGAGTTTCAGTGGTGGTCCCAGGCCTGTCACCACAACAAGGGACAGCCTTTCACCTTACCCACAGCCAGGCAGACAATAACAACTGAGGCATCAGATTTTGCCTGGGGAGCACATATGGCAGGAAAATGTATTCAGGGCATGTGGCCCAAGGAATGTCCTGACAGCCTTCAAGGACCTAATACATCCAGGACAACTACTAATAAAGATGGGCAATACCACAGTTATGTGGTACATAAACAAGTATGGGGGCACACATTCCTACCCCCTATGCAGACAAGCCATGACTGTGGAACACAGCACTGACCTACCAGGTACATCTGCAAGCACAATTCCTGCCAGGAACAAAAAATGCACTGGCAGACGAACTAAGCAGAAATTTCATGGATCCTCACGAATGGAAGCTAAATCCACAAGTGCTCAACATAACAAGGAAATGGGGATGCCCAGACATAGATCTTTTTGCCTCCCCTCACAATTGTCAAATACAGAAATTTTGCACAAGGACTTATCACTCTCAAGCATGGAAAGTGGATGCTCTATCATTCAGCTGGAAAAACCTGATGTCTATGCCTTCCCTCCGATGCCTCTTCTCACCAAGGTGCTTCTAAAAGTCAGACAAGAGAGGCCAAAAATGATACTGATTGCACCTGACTGGCCACGCCAGCACTGGTACCCAATCCTAAAAACTTTGTCCCAAGGCCCACCTTGGCCTCTACCTAAAATCTCTCATCTTCTGACAAAGCAAAACAATCAGATTCTGCACAGTCAACTCAGAACCTTAATCGTGGCAGCCTGGCAGATAATGTAGCCACTCAGACTGCACCTCTCTCTAAAGCTGTTATGGATGTAATTTTGGAAGCCAGGAGGCCCAGCACTAGGAAATCTTATGCAGAAAAATGGAAGAGATTCTGTGCTTGGAAACGGGCACAAGGGCTCGACCCACTGGTCCCTAATATACCTCAGATTTTGCAATACCTGACTGAGATGTTGGACAAAGGCCTATCTTTTTCATCTATTAAAATCCATGCCTCTGCCATTTCAGCTCATTACAATACAGATCCTCCTATTTTTTCACATCCTCTACTACGACAGTACCTCAGAGGGGCAAAGAATATAAGACCCCCTAGGAGAGCACCAGTACCTACTTGGGACCTCGACTTTGTTTTAGAAAAACTAACACTGCCTCCATTTGAACCAGCCAGCACAGCTCATCTAAAATTCTTGTCATGGAAAACTGCTCTGCTCCTAGCAATAACTTCAGCAAGAAGAGTCTCAGAGTTACAGGCATTGATGGCTGTGGAACCTTTCCTCAGTTTTCATCAGGACAGGGTTTCTCTTAGGACAAACCCAACATTCATGCCAAAAGTAGTCTCCAATGTGGCCTTAAACCAAACCATTCATTTACCTACTTTCTACCCAAATCCCCAGAATAAAGGGGAAAGACTTCTGCATGCTTTGAATATACACAGGCAGCTACGATTTTACTTGGACCAAACAAAAACTTTCAGAAAAACTGAGCAACTGTTTGTAGCTTATGCTGCAGGAACACAAGGAAAGCCCATCACAAAGCAGACAATCTCCAAATGGATAGGAAACTGCATCTTCTGTTATGCACAACATGGCAGATCGGTGCCTAAGGGCATTAGACCTCATTCTACCAGAGCAGCAGCCACTTCAGCAGCTTTCCTCAGAGGGGTACCCACCAGAGACATAGAAGCTGCAAACTGGAGCTCAGTGCACACTTTTACCAAGCACTACCACCAACCTCTCTACTCCAAATCCAGAGCAGACTTTGCCACTGCAGTTCTGCAGGGCTTGTTAGCCTCGCCAAATCCAATCTAGACCCAGCCACCCAACCTCAGCTTTGGCATTCTACCCAAGTGTAATGACTGCAACAGTGAAACACGAACATTAGTACAGTTGTGTACCTCCTACTATAAATATAGATGTTCGAGTGTATTCACTGTTGCAGTCCAGGTTACCCACCCTCCATCCCCCTCTTTGCTGGGACTATCCTGTACTTCTCAACTCTATACAACCTATGTGGTGTATTTACTTGTAGATGAAGGAAATGTTTATAGTAATATATGCATGGTTGTTTGGCATATTTTTATCTTTTCAGCCTCCCTGTCTGGAGGCACCTGACATCTAGGGCAAGACAAACTGAAGAAAATGGCGTCGGTTGCAACTTTTATACCCCCTGGCGCACTGACGTCAGGGAAGAGGCGACAGCAACCGACGCCGGACCAAGACTTTGGAACTCGGGCCGACTGCGGTTCGCCTGCCAGCAGGATAATTCAAGTGTAATGATTGCAACAGTGAATACACTCAAACATCAACATTTATGGTAGGTGCACAACTGTACTTTTGGTGTTAAGGCAGAAGAGGTGTTAAAGAAAATGGAGGATAAAGTAAAATTAATGCAGACAGTAAAGGATTTCTTACACGTTCAACCACCTAGGTTTAGCAGAAACTGGCCTTCAAAAAATTGGTCCTTTCCTTTGTCAGACAGGCCACAAAGAGGCAGATACAGACACCCAAGAGGCATATCTCAGCCCCAAGGCTCCTACAGACCTAAACGATGGGGTGCTTCTGCCCCCAAAGGAGGAAAAGACAAATCACAACCTTATAGGAAACCATCCCAATGACTTCCCTCAACAAAGGCCAAGCACTTACATTTTGGCAGCACCCCTAGGGGGAAAGCTAGAACTTTTCTCACAAAATTGGCACATCATCACCCAGGACAAATGGGTACTGAATATAGTTTCTCGGGGTTACAGGTTCCACTTTCACACCCTTCCAAAATCAAAAGGTATGCCGGACCTGCCACAAAACCAATGGGCAGAAGCACAAAAGGAAATTGCTGCTCTCATGGACATGGGAGCTATTCAAAGAGTACCACAGCAAGAACAGGGACAAGGATTTTACTCAAGAGTTTTTCTGGTACCCAGAAAGGAATAAGCCTGGTAACCAATACTGGACTTTTCAATCCTAAATACTTTCCTGGATGTTCCAAAATTCAAAATGTTAGGGCAAGAAGGCTTGGCCAGTTACTTTGGACCTCAAGGAGGCATACCTGCATGTCCCAATCAGACAATCTTGTAGAAGATGCCTCAGATTCATAGCTGCCTCAATGCATTACCAATTCTCTGCACTGCCCTTTGGCTTATCTACTGCACCCAGGGTCTTAACAAAATGCCTGGCACCAGTAATTGCATTTTGCTGACTGAGGAATTCAAATATATCCCTACTTAGATGACTGCCTTATTCAAGCAGAGAGCAAGGACATTCTACTAAAACATCTGGCGTTTGTAAAAAGATTATTAATTTGCTTAGGGTACACAGTAAACGAAAAAAATCAAAACTAGTGCCTCTCAAGATAATATTCCTGGGTGCAAGCTTAAATACAACTGCCCAGATGGCTTATCTCACGCCAGACAAACAAAGGCAACTGACTCATTACTTTCAAATGATGGCAACAAAGACCCAGCTCCCTGCAAGAAAAATTCTGCAGGCCCTGGGCTTCATGGCATCCTGCATTCTACTAATTCCATATGCAAGACTGCATATCAGGAAACTTCAGCGGTATCTAAAAAGTGTTTGGACTCAACATTGCCACAGCCTGGAAACAATAACTATAATTCCCTGTTTACAACAGGAGTTTCGATGGTGGTCCCGGGCCTGTCACCAAAACAAGGGACAGCCTTTCACCTTACCCACACCCAGGCAGACAATAACGGATGCATAGGATTATGCCTGGGGGGCGCACATGGCAGGAAAATGTATTCAGGGCACGAGGCCCAAGGAACAAATGCATCTTCACATAAATCAAAAAGAGATGCTAGCTGTACAGAATGCCCTGACAGCTTTCAAGGATCTACTACATCTAGGACAACTATTACTAAAGACGGAGAACACCAGAGTTATGTGGTACATAAACAAGCAAGGGGGCACACATTCGTACCCCCTCTGCAGGCAAGCTATGACTTTGTGCAACACAGCACTGACCTATCAAGTACATCTGCAGGCACAATTCCTGCCAGGAATGAAAAATACACTGGCAGACGAACTAAGCAGAAATCTCATGGATCCGCATGAATGGAGACTAAATCCAAAGGTCTTCAGCATGATAACAAGGAAATGGGGACGCCCAGACCTAGATCTTTTTGCCTCCCCTCACAACTGCCAACTGCAGAAATTCTGCTCAAGGACTTATCACTCACAAGCAAGGAAAGTGGATGCTCTTTCATTCAGCTGGAAAACCTTGACAGTTTATGCCTTCCCTCCACTGCCTCTTCTTCCCAAGGTGCTTCTAAATGTCAGACGAGAAGCCATAAATGATCCTGATAGCCCCAGACTGGCCACGCCAGCACTGGTACCCAATCCTAAAGTGCTTGTCTCAAGGCCCAGCCTGGCCTTTACCTCAAATTCCTCATCTTCTGACTCAAGAAAACAGCCAGATTCTACACAGTCAACTCAGAACCTTAAATCTGGCTGCAAACCGGATAATATAGTCACTCAGACCACACCTCTTTCTAAAGCTGTTATGGATGTCATTTTAGAAGCTAGGAGGCCCAGCACTAGGAAATCTTATGCAGAAAAATGGAAGAGATTCTATGCTTGGAACCAGGCACAAGGACTCGAACCACTTGTACCAGATATACCTCAGATTTTACAATACCTAACTGAGATGCTGGACAAAGGCCTATCCTTTTCATCTGTGCCTCTGCCATTTCAGCTCATTACAATATGGAACCTCCTATTTTTTCACATCCACTACTATGGCAGTACATCAGATGGGCAAAAAACATAAGACCCCCAAGGAGAGCACCAATACCTACTTGGGACCTCAATTTTGTTTTAGAAAAGCTCACACTGCCTCTTTTTGAGCCAGCCAACACAGCTGATATAAAGTTCTTATCATGGAAAACTGCTCTGCTCCTAGCAATAACTTCAGCAAGAAGAGTCTCCGAGTTAGAGGCATTAATGGCAGTGGAACCTTTCATCATTTTTCATCAGGACAGGGTCTCTCTAAGGACAAACCCAACATTTATGCCAAAGGTGGTTTCCAGTGTGGCTCTTAACCAAACCATTCATTTGCCAACTTTCTATCCAAATCCCCAGAATAAAGGGGAGAGACTTCTGCACGCTTTGGGCATACACAGATAGCTACAATTCTACTTGGACAAAACAAAAGCCTTCAGAAAAACTGAGCAACTGTTTGTAGCTTATGCTGCAGGATCACAAGGAAAGCCAATCTCAAAGCAGACAATTTCAAAATGGATAGGACACTGCATTCACTTCTGCTATGCGCAACATGGAAAATCAGTGCCTAAGGGCATTAGGCCACATTCTACCAGAGCAGCAGCCACTTCAGCAGCCTTTCTCAGAGGAGTACCAACTAAAGGCATTTTAGACGCTGCGACCTTGAGTTCAGTGCACACTTTCACCAAGCACTACCACTTACCTCACTACTCTAAATCCAGAGCAGGCTTTGCCACTGCAGTTCTGCAGGGCCTGGTAGCCTCTCCTAATCCTGTTTAGGCCCAGCCACCCAACCTCAGCTTTGGGATTCTACCCAAGTGTAATGACTGCAACAGTGAAACACGAACATAGTACAGTTGTGTACCTAGCATAAATGTGGATGTTCGAGTATATTCACTGTTGCAGTCCAGGATGTCCTTCATGGATGCATCTGCAGTCATAACAAATGGGTTGTCCTGTCGTCAGGCAGCCCTTCGGTCGGCCGGATTCCAAAGTCTGGGTCCGGCTTCGGCTGATGTCGCACTTCACCCGACGTCATCTCTGCTGGTCTTCGGGTATAAAGGCATCAGCCGACGCCATTTTCACCAGTCTTTCTTGCCACGTGGCGCCCGAAGCAGAAGCTGTTCGCAAGTGCCGGTCGGTCAGATCCAGAGATTACTACTACCGAATACTACTTCGAAGACTTCTAAAAAGCTAAGTACCCCGTTGGGGACTCTTTCTTGCCTCAGCCGATGTCAGAAAAAGTCAATAACTGTTTAACTTGTAGGAAACAAATACCTCATAAAGATTTCCACTCTTGCTGTCTGCCTTGCTTAGGCCCAGACCACGACGTAGCAGCCTGTTCGGCCTGTGCTTCCTTCAACCGACGAACGCTTAGGCCGGTCGGAGTTTGCTGAACAGTTTTTCGCTCAGATTTTGCGTACATTATGCCGCGGATCCTCCGACTACCCACATTGTTAAAAACGCAAAGAAAAGACCGACACTCGCGGTCCATGGTTTCGCCGAAACCACGGTTAAGCAAGCGAGTGTCTCTGTTTCGCCGAAACCGAGAAAACGGTCAATCTTCAGCGAATCCATGACTACTACTGAGGCTCCTGCTACCTTAGTTGAATCGGCCTCAGAAATTTTGCCTACAACTGTGGTTCCTAGTGATTTATCAGACACCATCCCTTTGGATGTCTCTACCCCAGCACGTGGTGCTGCTAGGCCTCCTGCAGCCATGTCTATTAAGGCCTTTGCCAGGGCTAAAGCAGCCAAATCTGTTAAATCAGTGCCTGTTAAGCCCCCTCACACAGGCCCACTTCAAGTTCACAAATGCTTACTCTGGCAGAAGATTTAATATCCTTAATTAGGGATCCCAATCTCACCCAGACAGGGCCTCTCAGCCCCCAGAAAAGAGACCTAGAGCAGAGCCCCCCGAGCCAGTGTCCTCTGATGATTCTGCGGATGACTCAGACATTACAGACCAGCCAGAGGCTCCTTTTTCTACTTATGAAGATTCCGATGCTGAAGAATCCATTCCAGCTGCCTCTCCACCAGAGGAATTTTCCTTTGGGGAAACCTTACATGCCATGAGAGAACAATTCCAATGGCAGGGACAAGACTTCTCAGATTCAAGAAAAAGGCTTAGGACTTTTCTGCATTTACCACAACATAGGCCCTTAGCTATACCTCCTGTACTGCCTGTTGTGGATGATGCATTTAATGATGTTTGCACTGCTCCTGATTCTTTACCTCCAGCCCCTGCCAAACCAGATAGATTTTACAGGGTGCCAGACACTCATCACCACCTATACAAGGCCCCACTTGCAGATCCCGAAACTATATCCCAGGGGCCTAAGGCAGTAGCCTCGACCACAGCAAAACCCTATTCCTTCTGAAAGGGAATCCAGGTCCTTAGAGATGGGGAAAAAGTTTACACCTCTGCTACTCTCTCAGCTAGAGCTTTAAACTGTCAGTTTCATATGATCCAATACCAAGAGTTTATGCTTGATCAGTTAACTAAAAAACTGTCCTCTGATGAATCCTTAGATAAGAAATATGTATTAGAAATGGTGAATAACATCCAACAGGTTAGTAACCATTCCTTAAAATGTGGCTATGATGCACTGGAGGCTTCATTTAGATCAGCCATGACTGGCACAGTGATAAGAAGGCATGCATGGTTGAAAGAACAGGTCTTACCGGATCATGTTAAAGCAAAGCTGTTAGATGCTCCTATGGATAAGGCCAGTCTATTTGGTACACCTGCCCAGCAAGTAATGAAGAAAATTGAAGAAAAGGCAAAATCTGTGCAAACAGTTAAAGATTTCTTACAGGTTCAGCCCCCAAGGTTTAGCAGGAACTGGCCTGCCAAAAATTGGTCCTTTCCAGACTCCACAAAATCCCAAAGGGGCAGGAATAGACGCTCTAGAGGCAGAAATGAATCCAGAGGAGGTGCCTACAGAGGACGACAGTGGCAAGGCAATAACCGAGGCACAGACACAACCACTGCCACTGCAACAGGACAATCACAGTGACTTGGCTCTGACACCGCCTACCAGGGAGCAAATAGCAGCACCTTTAGGCGGAAAGTTAGCCTTATTTTCGAAAAATTGGCACTATATCACAAAAGACAAGTGGATTTTGCAAACCATAGACCAAGGCTACCGGTTCCACTTCCACACCTTACCAGTTAAAAGAGGAATGCCAAACCTACCTCCAAATCAAAGAATAGAAGCTCTACAGCAGATAGCGAAATTAACAAAGATGAGAGCTGTGGAAAGAGTACCAATAACAGAACAGGGCAAAGGATTCTACTCCAGACTCTTCCTAGTACCAAGAAAAGAGAAAAGTTGGAGACCTATTCTCGACCTGTCCGTCTTAAACACATACATCATTGTCCCAAAATTCAAAATGCTGACCCTACAGCAACTTCTTCCCATGCTGGGCAAGGAGTGTTGGCTGGTAACTCTAGATCTCAAGGAGGCATACCTGCACGTCCCCATTCACCAAATTGCAGAAGATACCTCAGATTTCTTGCAGGATCAGAGCATTATCAATTCTCAGCATTGCCCTTTGGCTTATCTACTGCGCCCAGAGTATTCACAAAATGCCTGGCATCAGTAATCGCCACTGCAGACTACAGGGAATCCAAATTTATCCATACCTGGACGACTGCCTGTTACAAGCGGACAACAAAAGCAAGCTGACAACAGATTTACAAAGGGTCATTTACTTGCTACAAGCCCTGGGATACACAGTCAATTTACAAAAGTCAAGGCTGATACCATCCCAAACAAGAACATTCTTGGGCTGAATTGGACACAGTAAAACAAATGGCATTCCTAACTGCAGAAAAACAAAAAGAACTCCCTCTTTACTTCTTGGCATTAACAAAGCAGAACAAACTAACAGCAAGAAAAGTTCTGCAGGCCTTGGGCTTCATGGCATCATGCATAATCTTGGTCCCACATGCCAGACTGCATATGAGAAAGCTACAGTGGTACCTAAAGAATTTATGGTCTCAGCACAGGCACAGCTTAGAAACAGAAATCCCACTAATCCCATGCCTAAAACAGGAGTTCTTATGGTGGGCTCAAGCATGCCAGTCAATCCCAGGCTTACCCTTCCACAACTTTCGAGCAAGTCAAACCATCACAACGGACGCCTCAGACCTAGGATGGGGGGCGCACATGCTGGACAAATGCATACAAGGATTGTGGACTCAAGACCAGCTGCACCTGCTCATAAACCAAAAAGAAATGCTGGCAGTAAAACTGGCAATCCAAAAATTCAGACCATTCCTCAAAGAAGGCCATTTGATGATAAGGACAGACAACACCACAGTCATGTGGTACATCAACAAACAGGGAGGCACTCATTCATACCCCCTATGCAGAATGACTTTGGACCTTTGGAATCTGGCTCTCAGCTACAACATCCAGTTACAGGCAATATTTGTGCTGGGAAAAGAGAACACCCTAGCAGACATGTTAAGCAGAACCACCTCGGATGCTCACGAATGGATGCTACACCCGGACATTTTCAAGGCCATCACAAAGAAATGGGGAATGCCACAAATAGATTTATTCGCATCCCCACTCAATCACCAGCTCAAAAAATTCTGCACAAGGACATTCCACCCACTTGCATGGAAGGTGGACTCTCTATCCTTCAGCTGGAAAGGCCTGACAGCATATGCATTTCCACCTCTTCCCTTGATGCACAAGGTACTACTGAAAATCAAAGAGGAACGTCCAAGGATAATCCTGATAGCTCCGAATTGGCCAAGACAACACTGGTACCCATTGCTGAGGAGCATGTCTCGGGAGAGAATGTGGTCAATACCCCTGATGCCTTTGATGTTAACTCAGAACAACTACAACATCATGCATCCAAACCCAAAAACCTTGCAACTGACCGCCTGGAACATCACATAGCAGCAACTAACACAGACCTTTCCCAAAGGGTTAAAGACATTATCCTTGAAGCCCGCAGACCTTCAACAAGAAGGAACTATGCAGGAAAATGGAAAAGGTTTGTCATTTGGAGTACTGAAAGAGGAAAAGATGTGTCGAACATAGATATTGCTAACATTCTGGAGTACTTGGCAGAGCTTCTACATACAGGCCTGTCCTATTCCTCCATCAAGATACATGCATCAGCTATTTCAGCAGAATACAGCTTCGATCCACCTGTCTTTTCGCATCCTCTACTCAGGCAGTTCCTCAGAGGGATCAAGAATGTAAAACCTCCTAGGAAACCACGATTACCAGCATGGGACTTGAACTTTGTGCTAGAAAAGTTGACACTCCTCCGTTTGAACCAGCAGCAACAGCAGATCTGCAACACCTGTCATGGAAAACTGCTTTTCTACTGGCAATTACCTCAGCAAGGAGGGTTTCGGAACTACAGGCCTTAATGGCAGTGCAACCCTTCCTAATCTTCCATCAAGATAGGGTGTCCATGAGAACTAATCCTACATTTATGCCTAAGGTGGTATCCAGAGTGTCTTTAAACCAGGCAATCCACCTACCTACCTTCTTTCCCAATCCACAGAACAGGGGGGAAAGACTGCTGCATACCTTGGATGTACATAGGCAGTTACGCTACCACCTGGACAGAACCAAAAGTAACAGAAAAACTGACCAGCTTTTAGTAGCCTATGCAACAGGAAGGGAAGGAAAAGCAATTTCCAAACAGACAATCTCCAAATGGATAGGAAATTGCATAAGATTCTGTTACTCCTACCATGGAAAACCAATTCCACAGAACATAAGACCCCATTCTACAAGGGCTACAGCCACTACCACAGCTTTCTTACGAGGAGTGGCAACCAAGGACATTGAGGCGGCTACTTGGACCTCCGTGCATACATTTGCCAAGCATTATAATTTACCTCTATACTCTAGATCCCGAGCAGGGTTTGCCACTGCTGTACTGCAAGGGATCCTAACTACACCATAATTTTTCTTCCTCCACCCCTAGTTTGGCTATGGTATTCTACCCATTTGTTATGACTGCAGATGCATCCATGAAGGACATAGTACAGTTTTGTACCTACCATAAATGTAGATGTCCGAACTGGATAGCATCTGCAGTCAGGATTACCCACCTCCTTCCCTCTGGGGTACTCCTAGGGTATTTACCTCCTAATAGCTAGCTGGGGAGTCTCTTATGGTGTATTTGTTTGTATATATGTACATACATGCTTATTTTTGTGTTTGCCTTCTATCTTTTTGGAAACATTGGCATTTATCCAAAATTTAGCCTTCCAAGTGGGCAACTGGCATCTGGGGCAAGAAACACTGAGGAAAATGGCGTCGGCTGATGCCTTTATACCCGAAGACCAGCAGAGATGACGTCGGGTGAAGTGCGACATCAGCCGAAGCCGGACCCAGACTTTGGAATCCGGCCGACCGAAGGGCTGCCTGACGACAGGACAACCCATTTGTTATGACTGCAGATGCTATCCAGTTCGGACATCTACATTTATGGTAGGTACAAAACTGTACTTTACCCACCCACCATCCCCCTTTGCATTGCTGGGACTTTTCTTTGCTTCTCAACTCTATACAACCAATGTGGTGTATTTGCTTGTAGATGAAGGAAATGTTTATTTTAGTACATGCATGTTTTTTGGCATAATTATTTTTCCCAGCCTTCCTAATTGGGGGCACCTGACATCTGGGGCAAGAAAAACTGAAGAAAATGGCGTTGGTTGCATATTTTATACCCCTGGCGCACTGTCGTCAGGGAAGAGGTGACAGCAACCGACGCCGGACCTAGACTTGGAAATCGGGCCAACTGCGGGTCGCCTGCCAGCAGGATAACCCAAGTGTAATGACTGCACTTGCATATCAGTATTTTGGAGATGAGCAGTACTTTTGGAGTTGCAGTACTACCAGGACTCTCTTGCTCTAGGAACGATTATGATTCAGACAGACAATATGTCAGTACTGTGGTACTTGAACAAGCAAGGGGGAACCAGATCTTACCTCCTTTGCCGAGAAGTCCTCAGAGTCTGGCAGTGGGCTGTTTCCTCCCAGCACTTTCTGTTGACAGCGCACATCCCGGCAAGATCCGGTGTGATAGCAGACAAACTAAGCAGGGCAATCTTGTTGCCACACGAGTGGTCCCTCAAGAAAGAGATTGCGGACAGGATTTTCTGCAAATGGGGCCAGCCTTGCTGCAACCTTTTTGCCAGTCACATCAACACAAAATGCAGAAGCTACTTTTCCCTGATTCCTCCTCTGGGAGAAGCCCCGAGGGACGCACCCGTACACGATTGGACCCAGATCACCTCTATGCATTTCCAACAATACTATTGATACCCAAGGAAAGCAAAATCCCTGGAAAGGACCATCATCCTTATTAGCCCCTCATTGGCCGCTGCACATGTGGTTCCCATTCCTTCAACATCATCTCTTGGAGGATCTCTGGATTCTGGACCCAATTCCAGACCTTCTGACACATCCGTCGAGGGACCTTCATCCCTCTCTGCAGTCATTGAAGCTAACAGCTTGGCTACTCCAGTTCCCCCTCATAGCCAGGCTTTATAACTTTTCCTTTGAGACAAAACAGATTCTTTTGTCTTCTCATAAGCCGTCCACTAGAAGATTATATCTTAGTAAGTGAAAGAGATTTTCCATATGGGCCTCTAAACATAATATTGATCCTTACCAAGTCTCCATGACATCCATACTAGAATTCTTGACTATAATTTTTAACAAAGGGGCGGCAGCAGCAACAGTTCGGGTTAGGTTGGTTGCTATATCTGATTTTCATCTTGGCATTGATGGGTTAAATATGTCCCACATGTTATCCAAAGCCTTTCTCAAGGGGACATTTCATATGAGACCACGTATGAAAACTCCCTATTCTCCATGGAATCTAAATTTTATGCTTTCACGTATAATTCTCCCTCCATTTGAACCAGCATCATCTTGTGACCTCAAATATTTGTTGTGGAAAAATTTGTCTGGTAGCTATTACTTCTGCCCGCAGAGTGTCAGAGCTTCAGGCTTTCTCTATCACCCCTCCTTATTTGATTTTTCATGCTGACGGAGTATCATTTAGGACAAATCCTTCCTTTTTGCCCAAAGTTTGTTCAGAAACCAGTATTAACCAAGTTATTGAGTTACCAGTTTTCTTCCCTAATCATTCCATATTTGATATTCCATGCTGACAGAGTCTCACTTAGAACAAACCCCTCATTTTTGCCCAAAGTCTGCACTGAAACCAATCTCAATCAGATTGATTTGCCAGTCTTCTTCCCCAATCATTCGAACAATTTAGAGTATATACTGCACAAACGTGATGTTCACAGACAGCTCAGATTTTATTTTGATAGAACAAAAGATTTCAGGAAGTCAGACTAGCTCTCTATTTCATTCTCTGAATCCAGGAAAGGTAGACCAGTGGCTAAAACAACTCTGTCTAAATGGTTATTTGATTGCATAACCTTTGTCTGTTCAGCTGCTAATATGCCTTTGCAACACAAGATTAAAGCTCACTATCAGTTTCTACATCCTCTGCGTTTTCAGCCAAACTGCCCCTTAATGACATTTTGGTCAAAACCTCACACCTTTATTACTCATTACAAAGTCGATAAGGCCTCCAGGTACAGGGCTTCCTTTGGGTCCATGGTCTTGAAAAATGTACTCCCGAGATTGATGGTGCTTTGGACGCTACCCATCAGTCAAGAATGAATGGCGAGATTGAACATCTTCACATTGAGAAGTTATGTACTCACCAAAACGTTCCATGTGAGTTCATTTCGCCTTAATTCTTACATCCCTCCCTCCTACCCCCTCCTGGCTGATAGATGACCTAGATGTTGGTCTCATCCTGGTTGCTCATTTTCTTCTTCCCTTCCATAGGGGGATAGCCATTTTCTATGGTTATAGTACATGCAGCAAACAAGATCTGAGGTAATCCACAATGCATCATGGGATAGGGGCTTGGCCTTGAGATACTTTAAGACGTCAAGCTTTGCATGTGGCCGTACCGGAGCCAATGGATCGGCTCCAAACCCATCAGTCAAGAATGAAGGCGAGATGAACAACTCACATGGAACGTTATGGTGAGTACATACCTTCTTATTTCTGTAATTACACTGATCTAAATAATGTTCCAGATGCAGGACAGCATCAAGATTTGGCAGTTTGTTGTTGCAGCTTTAGGCCTTGAGCAGAGGCACCTTAATGTGATTCTTTTTTGGATTTAGTATGTTAGTAACATTGAGATGCTTATTAGTTGGGTTGTTCATAAAAAAAAAACACTATGGGGCAGAAAAGGCTTTAGCCAGCATGTGGAAGCTTTGGAATGAGAAATACAGGCCATACTTTGCAAAGAAAGTTGGAGCGTTGAGCATCTTGTCACATGTTGATGTTTACTGAATCCTGCTGGAATGACATAAGCTGTTTAGCTAATTGTTGAAGCCTTGTATCCTTTATTTGTACCTAGGGACCATTCATGGAAATTGAAGGATTCCAGTCAGGACAAGAGTCTTGCCTGCAGTTATGATATGCATGGAAAGTTTTGACATGTCTCTACATATTTTTCAGGTTATGGTGTCTGAAGCCCATCACCCCTAGACTGATTCACTACCATGTCATCATAGTCATATTTTTTCGTGCATGGTTCCTAAGGGCCCTTAAGAAATTAGAGATCTTGACATCTGAAAAGGCAATTCAGTCCTACCCTTTCTTTTTCCAACCCCATGAGAGAAGAGTGAGTGTTCCTGACTGTAGGTTCACCAGTCATCGAAACTTTTTATTTATAGAGTGGTTTGGTATACTAGATTTGAGATAATTTAACTGTTTGTGACTCTGTGTTGAAAGCATGCCTGAAGGTTATGTGCTGGATTTTCACTCAGACACAGTTTTCTTTGGTCTATGAGGCTTTGGCAATGTTTTTTACACAGCCTTAGCATAAGACTTTATACCGTGGATTGGTGTAGTGTGTCATGGTTGTATGTGGTGTTCACAGTCCATATTTCCTTTTTTGTTTTTCATGTGTGTGTGAGAGTTGGGCCACCATATTTGTTAAATACGTATCTGCAGTCTCACAAACAGAATTGATTGTGTTGAGTAAGAGTTCATTATCTGTAATTTTAAGGGAGCTACTAAATTACCTAAGGATACCAAGTGTTATGAGGCTGGCAACAGAGGAGAAACAAGCAGGCTGATCATTATTTTGGTCCAGAGATTTTTTTTAAACACCTTTATTGAATTATCACTTGTAATCTAGGTAAACTTACATTTATACAAAAGTAATCAAACCATATTAACAAACGTTATACATCACACATATTGTTCTATATCATATAATGGAAGCAAAATTACATAAATTGATTCCTGCCTTTTATTAAACATCATGCCCCCTCCAAAACATTATCTGATGTTGTTAATCATCTTTCCATTCATTGCTGATGGGTTGTCGGTTCCATCCTCGGAACCGAGTTGGCCTAATACCAAGCTTGCGCCAGCCAAAAAACACTCGTGCTAAGCTTTTACCCATAGTGCCCTTCTCCCTGTTACTCCAGATCTCGTTTGCCATGTAGCCGTAAAGCTGCATCCAAGCCAAGCTCTCAGCTAAGTGTAAAATTTGATATTTTCCTGGATATTGTCTACCTTTTATTCCATGTTGCTATTTTGATATTTCTTTACTTTTGAATCTATCAATAGACCTTTTAACGCTTCTGTTTTTACTTTTTTGGTAATCTTTAGTACCGTTGGTGGTACGGCCTTTCTCCCTACCTTTATGCTATTTCTTAAATACCATCGCTGGTATTTCTCCTCCTTTCACCTTATGTCATATATCTATATAAATATAAAAAAACTCTTTGCCTTATTTCCCTTGGTTTCCTTCTAACTTGTGTGTCCATATTTTTTTTATGATGTCTGGATAAAAAAGGCACGTCGGGGTTTAAGTATAGTGCTTCTTGTAAGGAAAAACTGCCAAACAGTGATTCCCATGATGACTGTGTTGTCTGTGGGTGCTCCATCTTTTGGTGCAACCCCCTTGTGTGATTTGCCAAAGTTTTAGTCAGAGCACTTTAAATGAGCACAAAAACAAACTGATTCTGAAGGGCCTCCTTAAGACATCCTTTTCAGAGGCCCTTTCTGAGACAGAGGTCTCATCCCCTCCTACAAAAGAAAAGATCCTACTGTCTCCTCTTCACCCTTGGATGATCAGGGTAAGTCTGTAAAGTCTGTAGTACCGAAATTGTCTTCGGAGCATAAGTATGAACCTATGAACCTATGAAGTCCGCCTCATCGGTGCCGATATCTTCCACTCCGACTGCAACTGTTCCTTTGTCAGTTCCTGTTTCTGCTCTGATACTGTCTACAGCACCGACTACTGATTTTCCAAAGGGTGCTCCTGCTTCAGCACCAGGTGCCAATTTGGCACAGTGCACGCCTTTGATACATACCTCTGCGATTCCGTTTAATACTGAACCTTCTGTGTTGGCTCCGAGTGCCCCTCCAGCACAGTCCTTTCACGGTTCCAATAATGACAATTTTGATGCCACTGGTTCCTCTCTCCAAACTTGAGACATCTGTGCCGATAGACTGCACACCACAGACCCGGTACTCTCCATCAACATATCCTTTTCTAGGGCAATATACAGTCCATTTTTAGAACAATCTGACTCCCTGTTGGGCGTGTCCATTAGATCCACCAGGAACCTTTCTGAGTTTGATGTGGTGCATCTTGTGGATCAGCTGTTGACAGCCAGAGGGATACCCACTCCATCTAGGACACATCCACCTGCAGGACTTGGGTTGGTTTCTCCATGGACTCCATCCTAGTCTCCTCCTTTGACAGTACTGGTTCCAAAGTTTTCAGCTCCAATGTCCTATCCAGATTCCCTCGTCTCTGCGCCAGTAGTGGACCTCACTGACTCTGGGACTGTCCCTTTGGTCTTCAGTCCCTTCAGAACCGAGCCTTCCTCAACTTCTTGATTTGGCTGTTGGCTCTTCGGCTCGGAGTACACTTCTAAGTGTGTCTAGGGTGCCGGGAGTTCTGTCTGCACTGATCCTGGTTGAGGCTCCACACTCAGGATCAGGTTCGGCGGAGTGGGGTGTGACCCCGGTTCCAAGGTTGTCCCTCTCTGTTATGGGCTCCCATCCCTCTTCAGGTGGTCCTGCTTTCCGAGCTACGGAGAGGGCACTTGCTTCTGGAAGCATTCCACTGATGTCGGAACCGCAGACCTCTTTTTCCCCTGAGCTACAGCTGACACAAGCCACTGCCCCAGGACACTGACCAGGAAAGTCTTAGGAGACTCTGTTATAGGGTGCCCCCTCTTCTGAGTCTTCAGAGGACCCCGCTGAGAAGCCACCATGGAAGAGATTGTGCAAGAGGAAGCACGTAGACTCCCTTGAAGAGTCTCTGACAGGGGATATGGATTTCGATGACTGGGAAAGGGTCCCCATGGTCACCTCCTGATGATGTCTCCTTTGGGGACATCCTTGAAATGTTGAAGCAGAGGGGTGATTGGAAGCCCACACTAACCCTGCTTTCGAGGAGTCCGTGTTTCTGCAGGCTTTACGTGCCCGGCCATCTACCTCTTGGGTGACCCTGCCTGCAGATGAGCTGGTACAACTCGTGGAGCAACGTGCCTGGAAGAACCCTGATTCTGTTTAGTCGATCCCTCGGAGACCTGACAAGATACTACCTCCCCTTCTAGAGGAAAACCCAAATTGGTCTAGGGGTTTACCAGTTGATGCTATGGTGGTGGCCACAATAAAGGGTCTCACCGAAGAGAGTCATACTGATGTTCTTCATGCTTCATCACATTTGGGTTATCCTACCAGGGGTAGCCCTCAGTCGGCCCAAATACCAGAGGTTTAGTATTTCTGCGTCAGTAGCTGTCGCTCCGGGACTGACGTCCGGTCAGTGGTATAAAAACAGGCAGCCGACGCCATTACATCAGTCTTTCTTGCCGAGGAGCCCAAAGCAGAAGCAGTTTGCATGAGTGCCGGTTGGCCGCTACCTGAGTTTTCATTTCCAAAATTGAAGTTGAAGTCTTCTAAAGCTAAGTACCCCATTGGGGATCCTTTTTTCTTGCTCTAACCAATGTCAGAAAAAGTTAACAATTTTCTCGCCCGTGGAAAGCAAATACCACACTGACATTTCTATTCTTACTGCGTCACCTGTTTTAGGCCCAGACCACAATGTCCCTCTCTGTTGGTTTTGTGCTTTGTTCAAAGCCAGAACTATACGTCATAGGGCCCTTATTGTAGCTAAATACTTTCACTCTCTATCTCCATATTCTGAAATGGCTTCGGTAAGCCATCCGACTACCGATCTTCCAAAAAAAAAAAAAAAACGTAAGGACAAAGACAGTGACAAGAACCACACAGGTCCAAAAATGCTGATGACGCTCCCGTTAAGCTAGTCACCAGTTTGCCAGTACTCAGGGAGGCGTTTTCGCAGCCCCTGATGCACGCTTCTGTGGATTCACAGGCCGCTACCGAAACCAGTTTGGAGACCGGTATGCCATGAGTCTCTTCTTTAATTAAGGATCCTGCGGATGTCTCTACCTTGGATGGGTCTGGAGCCACTGAGCAGGCACCGGCTTACAAGAAAGTTCTTCAGACTACCAATATTTGACAAAAAAAGACTTCTTTTGCGTCTTCAGTTCTTTCTAAAGCTACCGAGTTTCTAAGGCCCAGGGTATGAACTATGCCTAAAAAAACGATGACCCAAGCTCAAGCACCTGTTTCCATGCCTCAGTCTCAAATGCTTAAAATGGCAGAAGACCTTATCATGCTTATTAGGAGAAGCCAGCCTACCCCTTCTAAAAGAGAGATGTCCCCAGCAGCTTTATCTGACCAGGCGTCCCGACGACTCGGAGGTTTCTGAATATGAAGGCATGCCCTTGTCTGCTTATGAGGATTCAGATGCAGAGAAATCCATTCCTTCTGTCTCTCCTCCAGTGGATTTCTTTTTTGGTGAAACCCTACATACTTTGTGAGAGCATTTCCACTGGGAATGTCAGGATTATC